>NC_048301.1:105692527-105824795 GCF_013100865.1 Trachemys scripta elegans | reverse complement strand
CCCACTTGACACGTTTTATTGTCCTTGGGTCTGGCTCCCAGCCCCTCTCCAACAGTTGAGGCTGTCTGGAGGTGCTGCCTTCCATGCCTTGCTCATCCACACCTCATTCATTCAACAGGGCAATTGATTAAGAGTGGGGAGGGGGAGAGCTCTTGTTCTACTGCTAGAAGAAAAATTTCTTTTTGCTATCTTATTCTATCCTTAGGAGCTATAATATTATACCAAGGGCAATGCAAAGTTTCTAAATGAGGCTTTGATACAAAGTCCCATGAAAACAGAGGTCACACGTGGGTAGACCCACCACAAGGTTATATGAAGAGGCACAATGTAAAGTCATATGAAAATTATCAGAGATTTATCTACATGGAGTCCCAGGCTGGCAGGGAAAGCAGGGGCAGAAGTAGTCTTGGCACATCAGTTGGCAGTTCCCAAGGGGGTTTTTGTGATCCAACCCATCACAAGGCTCATTATGGCAATATATGGAATAACGTATAGGCTAAAATATCTCATACTAGCAAGATCTGAGATGCAGGTGCAAATCCTGTTTGATTAAATGTAACCTGTATTGCATGTATCTCAGATCCTAGAGTCAAAGGGGTTAAAATGAAAAGCATCTTTAAAAAATATCCAGCTTTTTTGTGCAAGCCGTAAAGAGAATTTCCCCTGTCCCATTTTCAGTAGTATCCTTTAAATACCTTTAACTTCAGGAGGGAGTTGTGTAATGGGTCTGGACATAAGGGGGAGGAGGGATTGCTTGTTGTAGCTGTATTTTGGGATTGTTGCTTCTCTGCAGCAGGGATATGGAGCATCTGAAGGAAGAGTCGGCAATGGAAAATAAATTGTGGAGACCAGCATGACTCATGTTTTCCAGGCGTGTGCGAGTGTGTTAGGTTTAATGTGATTTCAGTAATTTGGTCAGCATTCTGACTTGTTGGAAAGAGGAGACCCTTATTTGACTGTGCTTGTCTGCACTCGAGCAGTAGCTCAAGTCTTAGTGCATTGGCTTGAGCAGGATGTCTGCTTTTCAAGGTCCCCTTTTCGTATGAGGTTTGACTTTGCACTCTGTATCTGAAATGAGCTGTGTTTCTGCAAGGGGAATGCTGAGGATGCTATGTGTGGGGGAGGTGATGACTGCAGGGTACTGGGTGTGGATGCATTCCTGCATTCTCGGGGGTAGACACACAGGAAAGAGATGCTATCATGGCTGGGGACCTGGAGGAGGAGGACATCTGGAAAAATTATCCTCCATTCCAGTTCAAGACAAAACTGTGTATGGGTCGGATTCTCCTCCGATCTGCTCCAGTTTAACTCTGTTGACTTTAATGAAAGTTGACCTGATTTCCGCCCCACACTGGTGTTAAAGGAGAATAAGTCCCATAGCTTCTTCCTCACTACTGTCCACTCGGACAAGACATCTTCAATATCTGCACATACACTTCTCCACGAGGTGGAGATATTTTAAGGGGCAGCCCCCTTCCAAATGCTGGAGAAAGAGAAGGGTGAGGGGGCTGTCACCAGTATGGGATATTCATAGAGCTCTGGGGTTTAGAGGTGTGGAGATAATCCCTTCTCGTTTTGAGAACGAGAAGAGACTTGGAAATAAGAATGCTGTCCCCTGTAGGTAGAGAATTGCTCCTAGAACCACCATCCACTTCTCTCATAAGGCCCTCAGTAGACTGCATGTGACAACCCCAATATAATGGCAGGCTGCTGATCTGTATTGATTCAGAGGATACTAAAAACAGTCTCTGGTTGTGTTGATAGAACTCCCATAACACCAGCACACCACTCTTCCCTGTCAAAACAACGGGTCATACAGTCACACTACAGCTATCTGGATAACTGGAATGCACTCTGAGAATGGGACAATGGGGGATGCCTGGATTGTGATAACAGCTGCTCAGATTTGTGCTAGAGTTCATAAATGGATTCATGCATCTGGATATACACCCTACATGTGCCCTCAGTGAGCCAGACTTTTCATAGAGCTCCGCAACTGACATGACATTCACGTTGGTGCTGAGTGCTCCTGAAAATCTGGCCTTGTGTGCCCAGAGATTGCAGAGATGGATTGGTTGTAAATGCATGTAACAATAGTTTGTGTGCTTGGATTCTTTCCCTTTCTACTGCATGTTGGGGGAATATTAAAGAGGCAGAACTTGCCATGCCAGGCTGGACCCAATGGTCCACGTAGTCAGCTATCCTGGTACCAGCAGTAGCCAATATGATCCGCTTCATAGGAAGGTGTCCCAGTTCAACTTCCACTCCCCCACTAAAATGACACACCTAGTCAGTTTGCTATTGCTGTACAGAGGGGTGGAAGGTGTTAATTCCTGAATCCACAAAGGGCCTTAGTCTTCCACCAGGGCCTGCTGTAGACTTCTGCATGTGGACACCATTGGCCTTTATTCAGAGCATCCCCTCTTTCAATATAAACTCCAACATGGTGAGGTTGAAGGGGCAGAGAGCCCAGGTCTCTAGTTACCCCAGGGATTGGCTCAAAGATCAACTTTCTTCTCAAGGCAAAAAGTGAGTCCCTCCCCTGCACCTCTGCCTGAGGTGAGGTACCCAGAGGAGAAGGAAACTGGGAGGAGCTGTTCATCTTCCTCCAAAATCTGAGAGAATCGAGCAATTGGACAGCTAAACGGTTTCCTCCAGAGTTTTGTCTCCCTCTTTTGAGTCTTTCGGTAAGGATGCATGTGTTCAGGATTGGCTCCAAAAGCAGACACTTGTAATGTTTTAAAGTGACAGAATCAGCAATCCAACATGGGCCTTGTCAAGGCTTCTTCCCCATTCTGAACTTTAGGGTACAGATGTGGGGGCCTGCATGAAAACTTCTAAGCTTAACTACCAGCTTAGATCTGGTCCACTGCCACCACTCCCAATATGCTAATTCCCTTCCCTGGGTAGCCTTGAGAGAGACTTCACCAATTCCCTGGTGAATACAGATCCAACCCCCTTGGATCTAAAAACAAGGAAAAATCAATTAGGTTTTTAAAAAGGCTTTCAATTAAAGAAAAAGATAAAAATCATCTCTGTAAAATCAGGATGAAAAATAACTTTACAGGGTAATCAAACTTAAAGAACCCAGAGGACCCCCTTCTAGCCTTAGGTTCAAAGTTACAGCAAACAGAGGTAAACACCCTAGTAAAAGGTACATTTACAAGTTGAGAAAACGAAGATAAAACTAACACGCCTTGCCTGGCTGTTTACTTACAAGTTTGAAATATGAGAGACTTGTTCCAAAAGATTTGGAGAGCATGGATTGATGTTTGGTCCCTCTCAGTCCCAAGAGCGAACGACCACCAAAACAAAGAGCACAAACAAAAGCCTTCCACCCACCAAGATTTGAAAATATCTTGTCCCCTTATTGGTCCTTTGGGTCAGGTGTCAGCCAGGTTACCTGATCTTCTTAACCCTTTACAGGTAAAAGGATTTTGGAGTCTCTGCCAGGAGGGATTTTATAGAATTGTACACAGGAGGGCTGTTACCCTTCCCTTTATAGTTATGACAGGCCTATCAGACTTAAAGTATAGGAGCACCTTACCACTGGCCTACCTGACACTCAAGAATGGATGTGATCTCTTTATTTAAAATTTCATGAGCTATAGTCAGTAACAGATCCACCTAGCTTCCCTGTGATGACTGTAATTCCCATTCAGTAATAGTAGTGGAGCATTTCCTTCAGCTGCTCCCTGCCACTCCGAGTCTGGAGCCTGGGATGATTTTTATAATTAAGACATTCCTTCTCGGTGCTTTTTCTCCCCCCACCCTGTCCCCTCAACGTTTCCATTCCACAGTCAGGAGCTTCTGTAACATAGACTGGCCTGCTGTGTTCTTTCCCTTGCAGTATATTTTAGTGTCTAGTGTGAGGGTTTATTCCCAAAATTTACTAGGGTATTTTTAACAAATGTTGGCATGACTATGGGACAGCAGGCAGCAGTAGAGCTGTCTGGGGAAGAAGCCTTGCTTAGTTGGTAGATCTGGTGAGGCTGCAGGGATTGGTAGGAGGCAGATTGGCCATTTTGTCTGCCTGTGAAGATCTGTTCTGCAGAGGCCATTATACAGGGGAATACATGTGAGGGAGGTAAAGTGACAACCAACTCAATCAGTTTTACCAACGGTGGGGAGAGCGCTGAAACCAGCAAGGAGAGGCTGTATGGGAAGCTGTAAGGGATATGGGGTATAGCACTAGACATCTTTGCTCATTGGGTGTGGTATGCTGGAAGGCTCTATCTTCCTTCCCAGAAATGAAGCTGCTTTCCCCGTGACAAGGCTGGCGTGCATGCTTGTTCACTGTGTTTATGTTCTCCAAGTTTCTCCATTCCATGTTGGCAAAGGGAGTGGAGCAGCTGGATGTTGTTTTAATGTTAGGAGAGTTTTGGTTGTGTCCGCTCCCCCCCCCCCTTCAGTTGCTGCTTTGATTCAGTAGTGAGGCCAAAGCTTCAGGGTGCCTGTTAAATGTCAGTTAAGAAAAGAGCTCCCTGGGGTGCTGCCGTGGGGAGGGGAGGAGCCTGCAGTGAAGCACAGTGGAAGGAGGGGGAAATTCTCACATGATGCAGGCCCTGGACCTTGACTGTTGGATGCACCTATTGCTACAAATTCATGTGCCAATGGGCAGCTGCTGTCCCCATTCATGTTTTCATTCCTTGTTGAAAGCCACTTGAAGCTGGGGTTTTCCACAGGAAATACTCTTTTTGATGTGCTTTAGCTTCTCACTGTCTCCAACCAGTTCCATTTATCTGCTTGTTTTGAATTGGCTTCCCAATAGGGTGACCAGATGTCCCGATTTTTGGGTCTTTTTCTTATACAGGCTCCTATTACCCCCCACCCCTGTCCCGATTTTTCACACTTGCTGTCTGGTCACCCTAGGATATAACTAGATTTTATTTGTTGGCTCTTTTAGTTTATTGTTTTAAATCTATCTAATCTTAGCTGCTTTCTGCAACCTTCTTCATTTTGAACCTCTGTTCTGATTGTGTACATGACCATCCAGAAAATAGTATTTAACCCTTTCAGCTCTTCAAAAGACAACAAGGTTGTCTTTCAGCAGCTTAAGGCAGGGGGGCACTTCCAGTTTGAGACCTCTGTCGTGGAGCAGTAAGGCAATATGCACGGGCATGCTTTCTTTGCATTAGAGCTGGGCACACAATCTGCTCATGCATCATATACACATGCATGCCAATCCTGTTTTCCCCTTACCTGGTGCTGTTTTTAAAAAGGGTGGTTGACTCATACCATCCCTCTCTGAAGAATAAAAATGGTGTGGGTGGTTAAGGTGATCTTTCTCTCTCTCACCCTCTAGTAGGGAAATGTTTGCATAAGCACCTACCCACCCTGCTCATAATTATATTCTCTAATAGGGAGATTTCTACAGGCACGTGCACTTTCAAAAATATCTCCTAGCGGTGAGATTTTTCAAACGCATACCACTAGCTTTCGGTAGGAGTTGGGTGCCCTGATTGCCTTCTCTGCCTTTTGAAAATCTCCCCCTGTATCTTGAAGGAGCAATTGGCTTGCTCCCAAATGCATCCTCGCCCCCGCCTTATTGATAGTTACAAAACCAGAAACACTGCTGCATCCCACCATTGCATCTGAAACGTCCACTCTTCACTGCAGACATAGTATGTGTTCGTAGGTGGTTAGAAACACACTGGTAGAGAATAGTACAAATTAGGACACTCAAGCAATTAAAAAAATTAATCGTGCTGTTAATAATAGAAAACCATTTATTTAAATATTTTTGGATGTTTTTTCTAAATTTTCAAATATTTTGATTTCAATTACCACACAGAATACAAAGTGTACAGTGCTTACTTTATATTTATTTTTATTACAAATATTTGCATTGTAAAAAAAAATCGTATTTTTCAATTCACCTAATACAAGTACTGCAGTGCAATCTCTTTATCATGAAAGTTGGACTTACAAGTGTAGAATTATGTACAAAAAATAACTGCATTCAAAAATAAAACCATGTAAAACTTCAGCGTTTCGGAAGTCCATTCAGTCCTACTTCTTGTACGGCCAATCGCTCAGACAAACAACTGTGTTTACATTTGCAGGAGATGATAAGAAGTGGGCAGCATTTACAGTGCTGAAAGTGAGACCAGGCATTTGTATGGCATTGTTATACCTGGCTTCGCTAGATATTTATGTGCCAGATATGCTGAAGATTCATATGTCCCTTCATGCTTCAACCACCATTCTAGAGGACATGCGTCCATGCTGATGGCTGGTTCTGCTCAATAATAATCCAAAGCAGTGCGAACCGACGCATGTTCATTTTCATCATCTGAGTCAGATATCACTAACACAAGGTTGATTTTCCTTTTTGGTGGTTCGGGTGCTATAGTTTCTGCATCAGAGTGTTGCGCTTTTAAGACTTCTGGAAGCATGCCCCACACTTCGTCCCTCTCAGATTTTGGAAGGCACTTCAGATTCTTAAACCTTGGGTTGAATGCTGTAGCTATCTTCATAAATTTCACATTGGTACCTTCTTTGCATTTGGTCAAATCTGTAGTGGAAATGTTCTTAAAATGAACAACTTGCTGGGTCATCATCTGAGACTGTCATAACATGAAATATATGGCAGAATGGAGGTAAAACAGCAGGAAACATACAATTCTCCCCCAAGGAATTCAGTCACAAATTTAGTTAATGCATTATTTTTTTTAACGAGCGTCGTAAGCATGTCCTCTGGAACGGTGGCCAAAACATGAAGAGGCATATGAATGTTTAGCATATCTGGCATGTAAATACCTTGCAATGCTAGCTACAAAAGTGCCGTGTGAATGTCTGTTCTCACTTTCTGGTGACATTATAAATAAGAAGTGGGCAGCATTATCTCCCATAAATGTAAACAAACGTATTTCTCTTAGCAATTGGCTGAACAAGAAGTAGAACTGATTGGACTTGTAGGCTCTAAAGTTTTACATTGCTTTATTTTTGAGTGCAGTTACGTAACAAAAAAAATACATTTGTGTGTTGCACTTTCACAATAAAGAGATTGCACTACAGTACTTTTATGAGGTGAATTGAAATACTATTTATCATTTTTATAGTGCAAATATTTGTAATAAAAAATATAAAGTGAGCCCTGTACACTTTGTATTCTGTGTTGTAATTGAAATCAAAATATTTGAAAATGTAGAAAAACATCCAAAATATTTAATAAATTTCAATTGGTATTCTATTGTTTAACTGTGTGACTAAAACTGTGATTAATCATGACTCATTTTTAATCGCGATTAATGTTTTGAGTTAATCTCATTAGTTAACTGTGATTAATCAACAGCCCTAGTATAGATACATAATTTTTATAAGCAACCTGTTGACCTGTCAAACTCTCTAACAATGGATTAACCATTGATTAACATATCTATTAACCCTTAATTCAAAGTGCGACCAAACTAGTTACCAGTGCTTCTGGATAAAGAACTTCGTTGGGAGACACTCTTTCATCTCTCCACTTTGGCCTAGAGACTGTGAATTGTAATGTAATGGCAGGGGTGCTGGAACAATTTGTGTAGTGGGTGTGCTGAACTAAACTGTAAACCCTGTATATGATGGAAACCACTTCAAGCCAGGGAGTGCAGCAGCACCCCTAGTTCCAGCACCTATGTGTAATGGTGTTAACGTGTCCCAAGTTGCATAAGCTGTAAGTAGTAGAGTGATAGCATGTTCCAGCTGCTGCTGCTCCAACAGTCCCTCGCCTAAACTTTAGTGAGGCAACAGTGCAGGGATGGAACCACAAGCAGACGGCTGCTGGGGCTCTTGAGGAGTCAGTTGGCAAAGGGCTCATTGTTTAGTCCCAAATGAGATTAATGGGAGCTCGGTCCTACTTGGCTGACTTAATCCAGCTGAGTAAAGCTAGAAGCCCTATCCTGCAAATATTTCATTGTGTGCTGTACAAGTAGTTCCACTGAGGACAATGGGACTACTCGTAGGATGAAGGGTTTGTAGGGATGGGTCCCCAGGTTGTAATCTTGTGATCCTGGCTGCCAAGGCACACATTTCCTCTCCTCCTTCAATCCCATCAGGGAATGTAATTATGCAGTTGGTGAAGCGAAGCTGCTGGGAGCTTGCAGGGGAAAGAAGTGTAAAGGAAGGGAAAGTGAGGGAGTCACTCCTGGAGAAGAGCTATCTGCAGAGGCTGTGAGCCTTTAGTCATTTTTCGGCAGGCTTATGGGGGTAGAGGCAAGAGGCTCAAAGTTCAGAGGATGAGTCACACCTTCAGGAGAGCAATGGCTTGTGTGTGCTGTGGGGAACTGAGCTACCTCAAGCATCCAGTACAACTTCAGAGATGGGGAGGAGGGAACTAGATGCTCGGTGGCTCCTTAGGGGCTTGGCGCTGGTTTAAGTGCTGTGGAGAGGCTAAACTGAGACACTGATGGCATTCTGCATTCAGCATCGGCTGCTTGCTATTACCATAGGAGCGGGGGGAGGGGCTCTGGCCGCCGTTGCCAGCCCCGCCGCCTCCGCGTTTCCTCACAGGTGCACAGCCCCGCCCCCCAGCGGTGCCGGGCGGCGTGCTAAGGCTGCATGGGATTGGGGGAGCCGGGAAGGGGCTTTGGCTGCCGAGGCCCCAATGCGAGTGGCGTTTGGCCGCCCTGTCAGCCGCTTTTCGATCGATAAATAGCCAACCGGGGGGAAATCCCGGACATTTTTAGATTTTTAGAAATCCCCCCCCGGACGGCTATTTAAAGAGCGAAAAGCCGGATATGTCCGGGGAAACCCAGACGTATGGTAGCCCTATGTAAGAGGATATCGGGATCTTGGCAGATCACTTTTATTTTTAATGTAAAGAGTCGCTCTCTTTTTGTCACCTTCTTCCAGTAAAATGGAAGCATTTCTAGGCAGGCTAGTTCTGTAACCTCACTGAGTTTCATTCTGCTGTCTCTGTCTGATGCCTTCTTCTCCCTGTGTTATCTCTTTCTCCCATTTAGCACTTTCCCCTATTTATCTCCTTACTCCAATCATCCTAAGCATTTTTGGGGTGTGCTTCAGCTGCTAATTTTCCTTCTCAACCCTCTGGTTCAAATTCTGTTCTAATCCAAGCAGTCCCCATTATAGATAGTCAATGGGGATTATACCAATGAAGCAGAGGGTAGAATTTGGCCTTTTGTCATCTTTGATTGCTGTTTCCCCTGGAAAACAGGGTTAAGGAGGGTGCCGTATTACTCATTAACCCCTTAAATTCCAATAGAAAATCTGTATTGAGCACCTACATCTTTCTGGTTTGATACTTCTTACCTGTGAGACAGTCCAAACACTTTGACTAGAGGCTTACCTGACCTTCTCCCTAATCTGTGGGAGAGGCAGCTCATGATGTAAAAGGAAAGACTCCATTGTGTTGGTATGCTAGATGCTGAGGGCCTGCTTGCCCTGTGATTCTCGCAGGAACGGTCTTGGCCCTAGGCTGCATCAGTGGAACCAGCTGAGATATTTAGCAGCTGAGCACCGTAACTCTAGGTTTGCTGTCGGCACGCGTTTGGGTGCAGAATGTTCCAAGGTAGGTGCTGGGATGGGAGAGGTGGATGACATAAGAATGATAGCAACTTATCTAGCCTCACATGACGAATCCATTACCGGTGGCGGGCTGCTTCTGCTGAAAGAGCACTGACGGCAAGGAGTCCTAGATCCCAGCAACACTAGGTGTTTTGGTCCTGCTGATGGGATGCAAACATCTGAGTGTGAGGCACAGACATCTTGTCCGGGCTTTGGCAGGATGAAGGAAAGCTTAGATTGGAGTCTAGTTAAAGTCCAAAGCTTTTGGCTTACTGTATCACCCTCTCACCCTCATGGTTTTTATTTTCTCCCTTTCAGACTTCCCCAGGGGTAGCTGGTAATGTTGCTTTTATAGTGCTTGTCTACAACCTGCAGTAGTTGCCATTTTATCCTTCACATGAAAAACAGGGAGCATTCTGCATCGCCTCCTCCCTCCTAGGTTTATTTTTTTCTGTTTCTCATCAGACTGCCATTGAATGCTGCAGTCATATGGTTCTTGAAACACACTAACTCAGCAGCTACTAAATAGGAAATCTGTATGCACCTATTAATAGCAAAAGATCGAATAACACCCTGCCCTGCGCTCTAGCAATTTCTTCACTGGGGGCTGGGCCAGTGCAAAAGATACAATTTTCTGGTATGAAAATAGTGTTCCTTTTCACTTCTTACAGTTATTCTCTTCCCTCACCATATCAGCCAGTGTACTCTAGACTGTTGCTGTATTAGGCTGGGGTTCCTCAGTATGTTAGTCTAAGGATGCTATCCATGTAAAACACCATGAGATGTACTAGGTATGCCTAGGCAAATTCCACACACCCCTCTAATCTGCTTTGAAACCCTTGTCAGAATATAATACTGCTTCCTGCCGAGTATAGCTAAGAATAACACATGCTTATTGCTAGGCAGTCAAAGTATGTGCTTTTCTCTTTAGTGACTGAACCATAAAACACCAGGTCAAAAAGAAAGCAGAACCAAGCCCCTGTTACCGGCATCACATAAAGGCTTTCTACACCATCCCAGAGATGCAACACTTTAAGGACAAACCTGGGTGACTACAAGCACCAGTGTGGCTCTAGTTTCATGGGGGGGTGGGGGTAGTTTTTGCCCATTATCTTCATGATGGGACTGCTCTGCAACCTGCAAGTTTCAAAGACTGTCTTCAGCACCAAATAAATGTCCTCATGAGATCACACTTTCATGGTGATCTGATCACACAATTGCATTGTTTGCAATAAGAGTCTAGAGGCAGCTAAATAAAATATCTGAACTTCAGAAGAGTTTACATAGACTTCAAAGGGTTGAGAGAAATTTCCACCACCTTCCACAGAACTCCAGCCCTAGACTTTCCAAGCTTATAAAGTGACAGAGCATCCAATGGAACAGCATATTAGACGCATTACATCATCAGAACAGAATCTCATTGGCTGATTATTTCTCAGGGGCCTGACACAGGTTCTAGCATCAGTGAAAGGTGCTTTTCCAGATTAATCCTTCCATGGGTTTCTCATACTCCAGCAACTTTCAAGATATTGCAGTACTTTGATTTTGTTCCAGAGGAACCTTCTGGAATTTTGTTGAATTTAGTGCTTGTAAAAGCCCTGGGGATTATGATCGCCATTTTCAAAATTGACTGATTTTTTTTTTTTGAGTGCCCAACTTGAGACACCTTAAAAGGGCCTGAAAAATCAAGCTCCTTTTAAGGTGTGTCAAGTTGGGCACCCAGAAATCAGTAGTCATCTTTTGAAAATGTTAGCCTCAAGTTTGGCATATTTAGCAGCAGGGCATGTTTCCTCCCTCACCAGTTCAGTCCCTGGCTTTTCTGTGCAATCTCACAGTAAGGATGCTAATGAACACAGTTCATACTGATCAGAAACTACAAAAGTAATTTCACATTGGCCACTACATAACTCTGCCATCACTGACCTGGGTTGGATTCAGACTGGCAACCTAAGGTCTTGGATATATATCCAATTAACATTCCCCTGGGCCAACTTGTATCTCCTGAGTGTCAAAACAAAGTATTAATAGAAGTAGTGCTACAGCCTAAAGACCTATAGGGATATTTCCAGTAGTTTACGAGGGACAGGCAGACCAAATCAAACAGGTCAAACTTCTGAGTGTCAAGACTTTGTTTTATAGTCTCTCTGTACTTCTCATTCTAGTAGAGGAGGAAACAGGAATCCTGACAAGTTGTTAATAATCAGGGAAATCTGGCTGAATCTGGTCGGGGCTAGAAATATAAAAGGGAACCTGTTGGCAGACAGCCTTTTAAATAAGGCTGCAGAGGCAACCCTGGCAATTATAGGTTAGTAAGCCTAACTTCAATACTGGGCAAATTGGTTGAAACTATGGTAAAGAACAAAATCATTAGACATAGATGAACACGATAGGTTGGAGAAAAGAGAGACCGCTCTTGTAAAGGGAAATCATGCCTCACTAATCTATTAGAATTCTTCGAGAGTCAACAAACATGCAGACAAGGGTGTTCCAGTGAATATAGTGTACTTGAACTTTCAAAAACCCTTTGACAAGGTCCCTCACCAAAGGCTCTTAAGCAAAGTAAGCAGTCATGAGATAAGAGGGAAGGTCCTCTCATAGATCAGTAACTAGTTAAAAGGTAGGAAGCAAAAGGTAGGAATAAATGGTCGGTTTTCAAAGTGGAGAAAGGTAAGTATCCTTGGGGATCCCGCTGTGAACTGGGACTTGTGCTGTTCAACGTATTGATAAATTATCTGGAAAAGGGGGTGAACAATAAGGTGGCAAAACCTTCAGATGATGCAAAATTACTCGAGAGTCCAGTCCAAAGCTGACTGTGAAGAGTCACGAAGGGATCTCACTAAACTGGGTGATTGGGCAACAAAATGGCAGAAGAAATTGAGTGTTGGTAATTGCAAAGTAATGCAAGTCGGGAAAAATAATCCCAACTATACATATAAAACTATGGGGTCTAAATTAACTGTTACCACTCAAGAAAGAGATCTTATAGTTGTCATGGATAGTTCTCTGAAAACATCTGCTCAATATGCAATGGCAGTCAAAAAAGCTAACAAAGTTAGTAACCATTAGGAAAGGGATAGATAATAAGAGAAAATATAACATCACAATATGACTCCATGGTATGACCACCCCTTGAATACTGCATACAGTTCTGGTTGCCCCATCTCAAAAACTATACATATTAGGATTAGAAAAAGTAACAATGGGGGGTATGGAACAGCTTCCATATGAGGAGAGATTAAAAAGACGGGGACTGCTCATCTTAGAAAAGATGTTACTAAGTGGGGCTATGATGGAGGCCTATTAAACAGTGAATAGAATGGAGAAAGTGAATAGGGAGTGTTATTTACCCCTTCACATAATACGAGAACCAGGCGTCACCTCATGAAAGTAATAGGTAGCAGGTTTAAAACAAACAGAAAGAAGAACTTCTTCACACAACACACAGTCAACCTGTGAAACTCATTGCTGGGGGTGTTATGAAGCCCAAAAGTGTAACTGGGTTAAAGAAAGAATTAGATGAGTTCCAGGAGGATAGGTCCATCAGTGGCTACTAGCCAAGATGGTCAGTGACACAACCCCATGCTCCGGGTGTCTCTAAACCTCTGACAGCCAGAAGCATCTGACACTGTCAGAAGACTGGATACTGGGCTAGATGGACCGTTGGTCTGTGGACATTCTTATGTTTTATTTTTGCATTTGTGCAGCTGCTGGTCACTTCAGGAAAAGGGGATGGGTGGGAAGGAATTTAGGGCTTTGTTCTCAGGGGTGGCATAACTACACATAGGGTTACTATTCGTCCGGATTCCCCTGGACATGTCCGGATTTTTGAACTAAAAATAGCATCGGGGGGGGGGGGGGATTTGTTAATGTCTGGACTTCCCCCCCTTCCCATGCAAAGCACGCGCGGCTAACAGGGCAGCCAGATGGTGCCACTTACATGGGGCTCCGACAGCAAGAGAGAGTCCCTCCTCCACTTCCCCCTCCTCTCCCTGCAGCAGAGCTCACTCGCTCCCTCCCTGCATTCACCTCCGGCAGTCTGGAGCTCCTCCCCCACTGCTGCCCAGCGTGCCGTTGCAGTACTCTAAACAGAGTACTGAGTCTGAGCAGCGGCTCAGACGCAGCAAGCTCCCAGAGAGACCTTAGGCGAACCGAAGGCCAACGACAAGGGAGCCAGGGGGTCGGAGAAGGGGCAGGGAGGTTTTGGATGGGGCAGTCAAGAGATGGGGGGGGCTTTCTGGGAGGTGTGTGGATAAGGTTTTGGGCAGTCAGGGTACGGGTAGGGTCCTGGGGGGCAATTAGGAGCAGGGGTCCCAGGAAGGGGCAGTCAGGGGACAAGAAATTTGAAATTGAAATTTGAAATTAATGGAGATATCCCATCTCCTAGAACTGGAAGGGACCTTGAAAGGTCATTGAGTTCAGCCCCCTGCGCCTTCACTAGCAGGATTAAGTACTGATTTTGCCCCAGATCCCCAAGTGGCCCCCTCAAGGATTGAACTCACAACCCTGGGTTTAGCAGGCCAATGCTCAACCACTGAGCTATCCCTCCCCCTGCCTTCAAAAGGCAGGGAGGCTTAGGTAGGGGGTAAAGTCCTGGGGGGCAATTAGGGGCAGGGGTCCCAGGAGAGGGCAGTCAGGGGACAAGGAGCGGAGGGGAGGGTTGGGAGTTCTGGGGGGGCGGGAAGTGGGTGGGGCAGAGGCGGGGCTAGTGCGGGGCTCCTCCTGTCCTCTTTTTTGCTTGCTGAAATATGGTAACTCTACTACACAAGCAGTCCGAAGATGAACCAAGCATTCAGTGCTCCAGCTGCTAAGCGAGGAAGGAGTATGGAATCCTGCTGGCAGTGCCTCCCCCCTAGTCCCGCGGAAGGGAGGGTTGGGAGATACAATCAGACTGGTAGCTGCTTGTAGAATCCCCTTCACTGCTGCAGTAATTCAGGCCCTCAAATTGGAGGCACAGATAACCGAGGCTCTCCAAAAGTGAGGAGTCCTAAACCACTCCTCTATCCATTTTGTTTAAGAGTAGCCCTGCGTTAATTCCTCTCAAACCACTTTTATTTTTCTCTGATCCTTTCCCACCAGTTGTCTGCCGTTGGGGACACTGCACGGGTTGTTTGTGTCCTTTCTGCTTTGTGAGGCTGACAGCTGCTTAATAATGTAAAGCTCCCCTTGTTTTTAAGCTGTTGGTTTGTTTATTTCAAAACCTGTTGTGTATTCAGGCACCAGCTAAGCCTCCAGACTGGATCTGGGTGTCATCCACAATGGGGACAACCTCAGAATATGTACCAACACCCGCCCACTTTGTAGTTCTGGCCAGCAGAGAATGGTGCAGTGGGTGTTTTCAGACTGGATCTTCCATCTGTGCAGCTTGGATGATGATCTGTCCTGATTATAGATGTTTGCAGCCAGCGCATTAGTCCTGCTGCTGCAGGCCATGTTCCTGGCTCCTCTTTGTTATGCATGCACTTCAGGGTATAAGCTTAAACGCTCCTCCTCTTCCTGCACTCCCGAAGAGGCAGGATGGAAAAAAACTGAGTGTGGAATCTGTGTTGGGAGCAGGGAAGTATTTGGGGTGGGTGCTTTGTTCTTCCTTTCATGAGGAAGATGGATAATGTGCATCCCGCTCCCTTCATCCCTCCCCACAAACACGCTGTATGCACTGTTTTGATCTCTCCCTGCACGTTCTCTGATGCAGGATTCCTGGGAGTGTTTCTGGGGCTTTGCTCACTGGCTTGTGCTGCTGCTGCATCTGGAAGTCATTAGTGACCACTCAGCAGCAGCTCTGCTCTCAGGAAAGGGAAAAGAGAAGGAGGAGGGGCCAGACATGGGCTTTTCTATCCAATTTCACCAACAGCGCACACACACACACACACACACACACAAAGTGAGTGGCAAAACAGCCCCCCATCCTCCGCCATGGAACAACACGAATCAAAAATAACCCAGAGATGGAGAGAGTGGCTGGCTTGGCTAATTCCACTGGGAAGCTCAACAAAAATAACATTTGTTAGTCTCTAAGGTGCCACAAGTACTCCTGTTCTTTTTTTAAAAATAACATGGAGACTCTCCTTCCCTGTCTCTTCCTTTGTCTAAACTGGTACTGCTACCCCTCCCTTGTGTGTGAAGAGAGTTCTTGCTCCCTCTAGAGCCTTCCCCTTAGCTTTAAAGGAAACGCTGCTGTTGCCCTCTTGCTCTTCCAAACAGGACTCCTCCTAGCCCAGTGCAATGCAGCTCTCTTCCTCCCTCTGTACATGAGGGAGTGCCTTCACCCCAGGGCCTCTTGGTTGTGCAGCTCCTCCACAATACTTATACAGTACTCCACAAGTGGAGACGACTCCTCTCTTTCCTCTTTCCCGAACCGGGTCCCTCTAGTCTAGGCAACACTGTGGTAGTGGGCAAGGCAGGGTGTGCATTGCCATCCGCCGCCTCGGGGTATTGCAGATGTCTAAAAGACTTAGACAAATGGTCCCTAGGAGCTGGTCCAGAGGAAGGAGCGAGGACTGGCTAGAACTCCCTTTTTCCTTTGGGAGTAAATAAGTGTGGGCCCTGGCCAGGAATTCTCATGCCAGTATGCCTCTCTTCTCGCCCAGTTTTTAAAGGGAATCCCAAGGGGAAGGGGCGAGCACTCGGGCAGACAGGACTTGGAATGTGTCCCAGGCTTCCTGTGGAGAATGCCTTGGTGCTGGGGTTTTTTGGAAACATTGCTATGGCAACCCAGTGTGGAAGAGACTGTATTCCATTAGCTAAACAAGTTAAAGCTGCTGTGAGAGAGAGAGAGAGAGAATCAAAAGGGAGAGTGGGGGAGGGGAGCAGAGGGCATTGACTGAGAGAGCCCATAGTATGTTGCACATTGTAGAGCATGCTTGTGTGAGCAAGACCGAACTATTGGGTGGGGAAAGGAGGGTCCTCTAGTTCTAGGATCCCTTGGTGCATAAGTCACTCCACCAGGAAAGTGCTGGCCCTGGTTCCTCTGTGCTTCATCAAGTCCAATTTAAAAAGTGATGCTTGTTCTTTTTTTTTTTTTTTTTTAGTGAGCTTAGTGCAGACAAAAGATGCTGGATTAACTGACAGCCCTGCAAACCGGAATTGTCTGTTTAATCATAGACCAAGCACTGGTGTCGGTGTCCTCAAACAACTAGTATCATGCCTCAGATCTGATCTGGCGAGACAAACTTTTAAGGTGCATCTACACTGGAGCAGGAGGTGTAACTTCCAGCTCGAGTAGACATACCCATGCTAGCTCCGCTCAGGCTTGTGCACTAAAAATAGAAGTCTAGCTGCAGCAGCGTGAGCAGGGGGACAGGTTAGTAGCCCAGACTATAACACTGTCCGAGACCCCAGGTATTTACACAAGCAGCTACCTACTCGCGCTGCCACAGCTACGCTTCTGTTTTCAGCGCTCTAACTTCTAGATCAGAGCTAGCACAGATGTATCTATAGGGGCTAGCAATTTCACCCCCAGCTTCATTGTAGATATGCTGTGCTTTCTGATAAGGGCGTAATAGTAGCTAAACTCACCCCTCTCCCCCCCCCCCCCCAAAAAAAAATCTTGTATATAGCACTGTCAAGAGCAAAGGACTTCTATCTCATTACCCATTTCCAGAGCCTTGTCCCAGTCTGTCCTGCCGTTTCACATGGTTGCAGCCTTGGGTGGTCTCTGTGGCTTGAAACTAGCTTGTTCCCTGCACGCACCAAGCACTGTTTGTCCTGTGTCTCATGTCGTGCAGCTGTTTGCCTGAAGAGGCCTTTGCAAGCATCTGAAAATCCTCACCAGATGGTGGGGGCATAGAAAAGGTCAGACAATGTGTTTGTGTTGTCCCCTCATGTAAGGTTAGGAGGAGTCCTCTGTTCAAACATAAGAAGAGAGAGTCGTGCCTGTCATTCTGTCCCTCCTGGGGAGATGCAGATCTCTTCCTTCTGACATGGGTGTATCGCAAAGCTGAATCCAGTAGAGACTGCACTGACAGCAAGAGGTATGCATCCGAAGAAGTGGGCTGTAGTCCATGAAAGCTTATGCTCTAATAAATTTGTTAGTCTCTAAGGTGCCACAAGTATTCCTGTTCTTTTTGTGGATACAGACTAACACGGCTGCTACTCTGAAACCTAGCAAGAGATACAGCATTCTGGGCCTATACAGCACCCACCACTAGGGGGGAGGAAAGGGAGATAACTTGTCCAGAACAACATCTGGAATGACTTCCTCTCAGACATTCCTCAGATACCAGGGTATGTCTCGCCACATCTGCCCCAGGAATCTTACAGGAGCTCAGTCCAGGAGAGCTACATCAGGCCCACTTTTTGGTTCTGTACTCTTTTCTCCCATAGAGACTAGAGTCTGAATTTCTCAGTATCATTTCTGCAGCTGAGAAGAGAAACTAGAGCTGGGTGGCTTTGATTCCCTAAGTGGTGCAAGGAAACCATTATATGAATAATGTTAGTTTTGGGTTCCTATTCTGTTCTGCAGTCTCTCCACCACCACCCAGCCTCCTCTCAGAGAGGAAATCCTGTTGGTATCCTAACCAGTCTAGGTTCTTTGCACTGTCCTAATTGCTATATTGTCTGAGGCTTGGTCTACACTACCCCCCTAATTCGAACTAAGGTACGCAACTTCAGCTACGTGAATAACGTAGCTGAAGTTCGAAGTACCTTAGTTCGAATTAGTTCGAACTTACCTTGGTCCACACGCGGCAGGCAGGCTCCCCCGTCGACTCCGCGGTACTCCTCTCGGCGAGCTGGAGTACCGCAGTCGACGGCGAGCACTTCCGGGTTCGACTTATCACGTCCAGACTAGACGCGATAAGTCGAACCCAGAAGTTCGATTTCCAGCCGTCGAACTACCGGGTAAGTGTAGCCAAGGCCTGAGAACTGTGCCCTAAGATCCTAGGGTAATGCTAGCAACGGCCAGAATAATGCCTAGAAGCGGAGGGTAGAGAATCGGTTGAATTTGCAAACAACAATGAGCTATTTGCTGGCTATTGTTACTAATGCAGCGCTGGCTTCTCACAGGGTTATATTCTTCAATTGAAAAAAATGCTCTGGGCACTGGGATTCTGTTTGTTCTAAACATCTCTAATCAGAATCTTTAATTAAAAAAACAAAAACAAAGGAACTAATAATTTTTGTTAATCATGGAAAAGGCGGAACCCATGCTGAGAAATTAAATGTGAAAGGCAGACAAAACCATTATCTAACTGTAGCTTACACTGAATGGTAACTATTGGTATTGCAGTACTGTATAGCGCTATAAAGGTGCGTGGGGCTTTATACAACTTCCAATAGGATACAAACCCTGTTATGAAGAGTTCACGACCTGAAACCGGAAAGACAAAACACAAGAACCCAGTCTCTGCCATATCTGAATGGGGAGACTAGAATAAATATGGGAAGGGGACCTGAAAGTAATGGGAGTTGCCCTGGTAGAACAGGGGTGTTCTGCATGATCTGAAGTGTGCTGCTCAAAACGTACATGTGTTTCATGCTCCCAGAGGCCAGGGTTAAATGTGTCCACTTTATTACTATTCTCTGCCAGGATAAGTACACTTTTTTTTTAAATGGAGGTATTCCTTCTCCTAGAAAATGGAGGTATCCCTTCTCCTAGAACTGGGACCTTGAAAGGTCATTGAGTCCAGCCCCCTGCCTTCACTAGCAGGACCAAGTAGTGATTTTGCCCCAGATCCCCAAGTGGCCCCCTAAAGGATTAAACTCACAACCTTGGGTTTAGCAAGCCAATGCTCAAACCACTGAGCTATCCCTCCCCTCCTTTGGAAAGGCTGCTCATTCCAGGTCAGGCTGCAGAGCACAATGCAAAGGGAATTCTCTTGACTGCATAGCCCCTGGTCTGGAGAGAGGGCCACCCTTTCTCCCCCAGCCCCTTTGAGACGGGCTTCAGAGCCTCAGATTGGGCTTGAGGAAAATATGCAAGGACACCCCTCCCCCAAGTGACTCAGTGGCTTGATTCTTGAACTTTTGGCACTGCCTTTCCCTCAGGAAAGCTGCTAACTTGGTCACTGTGGAGTCTCCAGTGTACAAGAGCGTATTGTCTGATGATTTTTTTTTTTTTTTTTTAGTTTAAATAAACTGTAGAGAAGCATCCCATTCGGTTGGCTTCCAGTAACTTCCATTGCTCTGGCTCTCATAAAAGCCATTTGTTTGTGTCTTAGAAAGAAACTGGCTTGAGTCCCAAAAGCCTTTCAGCCTTTGTGTCGCTTTCGGAGTGCAGTCCAGCCATCCCGATGCTTTCCCCGCTAGGCTATCCGCCCTCACTTCCCTAGAGGAACAACTTCCATCCTCTGGACTTCAGTTAGGAAACTCCAAGTAGGACATGGGGTCTGTTGTACTGAAAATCCAGCTTCTCCGGCGCCTGGATTTTCTTCCCTACCATGAATTGATACAGAGCTTGGAAGTGGGGCTGCATCCAATTCCAGATTCCTTTCCAGGGGGCTAGAATCCAGTTCGGGTATTTCTTTTTTTCAGGGACTGGGCCTAGAGTACATTACAGGCAGACTCTGGCATCCTGTTCAGATTCTCCTTTTCATTCAAGGAAATAATCAGCATGCTAAAGGGAACTTCCTATGCTGGCCGCAACTTCATTATCTACAGACAGCTCATTAGGGAGAGTGGCAGAGAAAGCAGGGATTTTGTCCCTGCTGTCTGTCTGCCCATGCTTCTGGGTAGGACTGAGAGTACTGAGAAGCAGCCACACAACAAGCTGCTTCTGGCAGAGACCCAGGAGTTTGGCCTGGCCAGTCCTTAAATCTCTGAGTGCAAAAAAATAAATTTCTCCCTCATGCTCCCACTGAAAATGGGAGAACTCTCCTCCTGGCTTTGCATCTGCATTCTGTCCTGAACAGAGCTGAGCAAGTTTAATGGATTTTTTGTTTTGTTTGTTTGGGGACAGAACTGATTCTGAAACATGTGGTGGGTGCGGGGAGGAATCCAGTTTGCTTCAAGCCAAAAGTTTGTTTGTTTTTTTCCCCAAAATTTTTTGTCATACAAAAATCCTGAAAAACATAATTTCAAATTGACTGAAATGTTTGACAACTCAAAGCCAAATTTTTAAATGGGTTTTTTGTCTGTTTGTTTGTTTTTTCATGTCTTGATTTGGCCATGTTCGGGTTCATTTCACCCTTTATATTTTTAAAATTGGCCAAATTTTGAAATGCCATTTCTGGAGAAAATGTGTCAAAATGCAGCATGTTGACTTTTAAAAGAAGTAGGGTTTTCCCCTCAGCCAAAACTGTTAATTGAATTTAGGGTGACCAGATAGCAGCTGTGGAAAAAAACGGTATGAAGGGTGGGGAGTAATAGGTGTCTATATAAGAAAAAGTCTCCAGAAACGGGACTGTCCCTTTAAAAATGGGACATCTGGTCACCCTAATTGAATTCAACACAAACTTGTGAAAAGTTGCAGAGCACCAAAAATTGCATTCTTTTGACAAAAACAAATCTATTAATCAAAAAAA
This sequence comes from Trachemys scripta elegans, assembly GCF_013100865.1. Lineage (NCBI taxonomy): Eukaryota > Metazoa > Chordata > Testudines > Emydidae > Trachemys > Trachemys scripta. Next base: position 105,803,829 of record NC_048301.1, on the reverse strand, counting down.
GTACTCCGTTCTAGTCCTGAATGACACACTGCTTTGACCACAGTCCAGTGTAAACTAAAGACAAACCTCCCCCAGTTATTCCCTCCCAACACCCCCCACAACACTTACTAGGATTTTTGTTAATGGGAGAGTTACCCTCTTCCCTTCCTTCTCCCCTCATTGACCCATCTTCCCCCTCTAATCCTCCTTTATTTCCAATTCTCTTAATATAAGGATTTAGCGGAGTTTGTCTCCACAAATGCAAGGTGTTCTGACCTCTAACATTGCCTACAGCACAAGCTGCTCCCCCACTTTTTCCGCAAAGGGGGATACAAGATCTTTCTCTACCCTCCCTCCCCTCATTGAAGTTTTGACTCTGAGGGCAGCGAGACAGGATTTAGCGAGATCTGTTACAGAAAGGAATTTCTCCAGTCAGCTTGTCTGTCTTTAAAAACTTTCCCTCTGTCCCTTCAGTTAGTCCAGTTCAATAATACCTGAGTTGTCAAAGCGCATGCAGAGAGATGAGGGGGAATCCAGAGCCCTCCACTTTGTCACAGGTAGTTAGTTTGCCATGTGTAACTTTATCTCCTGTGTCCATTTGTCATGATAGCTCTCTTCTCCTGATTTAATGGTAGTCTGTCATCAATCTGAGTCTGTGGAGATGTATGCTCGCCTCCTGCCAATCTTCATCTGACAAGATTGTGTTAATGCCTTCCCATCACCTCTTGCCCCTCTGTGCCTCCTCCCCATGCACACACCAAAACACTACTTCCCCATCTCATAGGCCTCCTACCAATCTGCCTTTGCATCAGTCGTTCACCACTTGACCTTTGGCAGCTGAGCTGATGTTTGAATTGGAACAAACTCTCAGGCTCACAAAATTCTAACTATTGGCACTTCCCCGTGGCCCCAAATCTTCCCTTCCATGGTTTACAACTGCAACAAGCGTCCTTGCCACCAGGCGTTGCTCTTGCCCCTTCCTGACTCCTGCTCCAGTTGACAAGTCTCTGTGACCCACCTAGTTTTTCTGTGTCCCTCATGTTAGAGTGTAAAGCAGATTGTCACCAAGGTTGGCAGTTCCTGGAAGCACTTCAGGGGAAACACACCAAGTCTTCCTGGTTGTGGGGGAATGGAGTAGTTCTCAATGGGATCTGTGTGACCGTTCCAACCAGCCTGAGAGTGGATGGATGCAGAGGTACTCAGGTGTAGAGGAAAGAGGATGGAGGGAATACTGACAGAGTGTTGTTTCTATTGCAGTAGCACGTAGAGCCCCGGTCATGGACTGGGATCCCATTGTGCAAGGTGCTGTATAAATACAGTCCCTATATCAAAGAACTTAAAAGCCCCATTCTTAAAGAACTACAAAGCTGACACTATAGGAGTGAGCACTGTGGATTCTGATGGTAACCAGAATACTTGACGCTCACAGGTTGTGGTTTGGAAGAGTGCAGAAAATAAGTTGGCTTCCTCCCACATTAATTACTTTGTCTTTCAGTGACCATTACCAGTCCATTGCCATGAGGAAGTCAGAGTCACTGACTGCAAATCCCATTGGGTTTCATGGAGTGGAACTTCCTTCTGCGCCAGACTGCCTCAGTGCAACCCTTGTTGCCTTTGTTTCCCTTGCAGCTGGTTTCCTCCAATTGCTGGTGGCTGTACATAGCAACATCTGTTACATAAATGCAACATTAACAATGAGACATTAAACACTCCTAAAGTTAGCGGAGTCCAAACATTCAGGCTGCTCCCACAGTATTATCTCTGCCATAGAATGATAGAAATGTAAGACTGCAAGGGGCCCCAAGAGGTCATCTAGTCCAGAGGTTCTCAAACTGGTGTGTGTGGAATGTATTTGGGGGGAGGGGAGAGGAAATGTACTGCACACATTCAGAGCTGGGTGGCTGGAGAGCAACGGCTGCTGGTCAGGCACCCAGCTCTGAAGGCAGTATCATCGCCAGCAGCAGTGGAGAATTAAGGATGGTGCGGTATTGCCACCCTTACTCAGTGCTGCTACTGGCGGGCAGCGCTGTCTTCAGAGCTGAGCACCCGGCCAGCGGCCACCGCTCTACCTTTAGAGCTGGCCAGCCAGAGAGCGGTGGCTGCTGGCTGGGCACCCAAGGGGTGTGTGTGTGTGTGTGTGTCTGTGTCTGTGTGTAAACTACTACAGATACAAACTGGAGGAGGAGTCTTGCTCAAATAAGTTTGAGAACCACTGATCTAATCCATATCCACTGTGATGAGGCAGGACCAAGTATACCTAGACCATCCGTGACAGGTGTTTGTCTAACCTGTTCTTAAACCTCCAGTGACAGGGATTCTATAGCCTACCTCAGAACTATATTCCAGTATTTAACTATCCTTATCCTTAGAAAGCCTTTTCCTAATTCCTAACCTAAATCTCCCTGCTGCTGATTAAGCAGATTACTTGTCCTACCTTCAGTGGACATAGCGAACATTAATCATCCTCCTCCTCATAACAGCCTTTAACATGTTTGAAGACTATCGTCAGGTCCCCCTTCAGTTGTCGTCTGGTTTGGGGTTTTTTTCCCCAAGACTAAACATGCCCTGTTTTGTTAACCTTTTCTCATAGTTTAGGTTTCCTAAACTTTTTATCATTTTCGTTGCTCTCCTCTGAACTCTCTCCAATTTATCCACGTCTTAAAGTGTGACACCCAGAACTGGACACAGTGCTCCAGCTGAGGCCTCACCAATGCTGAATAAAGCAGGACAATTGTCTCCTGTGTCTTACATATGACATTCCTGTTAATATACCCCAGAATATAAGCATTTTTTGCAACTGCATCACACTGTGGATTCATTTAGTTTGTGATTCACTGTAACCCCCAGATCCTTTTCAGCTGTACTACTGCCTAGACAGTTATTCCCTATTTTATAGGTGTGCATTTGATTTTTTTTTTCCTTCCTAAATGAAGTATTTTGCATTGGTCTTTATTTAATTTCATCTTGTTGATTTCAGACCAATTCTCTGTATTTCTCAAGGTTGTTTTAATTCTAATCATGTCCTCCAAAGTGCTTGCAAGCCCTCCCAGATTGGTGCAATCAGCAGATTTTATAAGCATACTCTCCTCTCCATTATCCAAGTCATTAATTAAAATATTTAATAGTACCAGACCAGGACAGACCTCTGAGTCCCCACTAGGTACGTCCTCCCAGTGAATCATTGATAACTACTCTTTGAGTAGGATTTTCAACCAGTTGTGCATCCACCTTTATAGTAATTTCACTTAGACACCATTTTTCCTAGTTTGAGAATGTCCTGTGGGACTATCTCAAAAGCATTACTAAAATCAAGATGTATCATGTGTATTGCTTCCCCACTATCCACTAGGCCAGTAACCCTGTCAAAGAAGGAAATTAAGTTGGTGTGGGATGACTTGTTCTTGACAAAGCCATGCTGGTGGCTGAGTTTTACTGAACCACATGACTTACTGTAGCATAGTTTAGTTACTGCTCTATATTGCATAGTTGCTGGTGATTCATTTAAGTAACATCTTAGGGTACCTAGAGCTTGGGATATCCACCTCTTTTGTTCTCAAAAATCCAAAGTGAAATAAACAAATACTGCACCCAGGGTTGGATTTTCCAAAGTGTTCCACACTGACCTAATGTTACTCCCATTGAAGTCAATGGTAGACTTTTTAGTAGGAACAGAGCTAAACCAATGATGTGCACTTCTGAAAAACCCATTCTTAAAACCAAACAATACATTTTAAGGTTTACAAGGATAAAAGGAATCTAAACCACTACACTGTGGGAGCTACCTTCGCTTCTAGCATTTTGTTACTTTTGAGTGCTCGAGTTCCCAACCTCAGCATTGCACTGCCTTGTTATTTGGAGGGGTAACTGTTTGCTGGTTTGATTTTGTTTGCATGTTTTGCCTTTGGTTTCACTGACTTTAAATTTTCTTTTCTTTTCCTTTTTTTAAATAAAGACTGACTTGACTTGAGGTGCTTACAGAGATCATGGGCTTCTTCAATCTCTTAGATTTATTTATTTATTTAAATAAAACCAGTTTGAAATTACTAGCTTCAGGCACTTTTGGATTCTGAGGTGTGTGTTCACACACGCTTCATTTTCACACTCAAATGATCAAGTAGACATTGGCTCAAACTGAGAAATCAGCTATGGGCATTTTCATTTGAAAAAGGAATCTGTCTGAGGCAATAATATGCAACTTCTTAATTTTTGTAAAGGATGGGTACTAGGAGTGGCTTGAAGCAGATATTGGAACTCAACCTTAACTAGCAGTTGCTAACATTTATGTTCTATTATATTTTTATTATGTCTGTTGAATTTTAGTATGGTGTTTTGTTTTGTTTTTAAAGGAAAGTATTCATAAGAGTGAATGGCGCCCCAGCTATAGTACTTTCTCTACACGTCTCTGCTCATATAGCACCATCTTGACTTGCAGCACCTCCTGCTATGCTTCTCCTGGGCCATAGTTATCCAAACTTGTAATTAGTTTTTCAGAGTGCTAATATCTAGTTAAATGATAGAATGTTTCTGGTGAAGACTCTTCACTAACATGTTTGCCCTACCCGTGTCTCTCTCCTTTTGCAGGAATCTACATCCTGATTGCTGTTGGTGCAGTGATGATGTTTGTGGGGTTCCTAGGATGCTACGGTGCTATCCAGGAGTCCCAGTGCCTTCTGGGAACGGTAAGAGACACAAATGCTTGAACACTACATGGTATCAGGCAGATCGCTTAACAGATCTAAAATTTTGTTTGCGGGAAGTAGTGGGAGTCGTTTAAAACTGGACTGAATGGAGTACTGGAGAGCAGCATGTAGGGAAAGAATGTTACATTGGCCACTGGATAAGACTAGCTCTCTCCCGTCTTTAATAGTCTATGATGATGATGGGAGCTAAGCTTTCGGACACAGACTAAAGCAGGGATCTCAAACTCCCGGCCCGCGGGCCATCTGCGGCCCGAGAACCTCCCCACTGCATCCTGCAGAGGAGAGACGCAGGCAGACACGCTGCCAGCTGCAGGTGCCACCTTCCCCCCTTGCCCCTGCAGCTCCCATTGGCTGGGGGAGAGGAACAGAGATATCCTCACTAGTCGCCAGGCAGAGTTAGCCATGGAGGCAGCATCATTAGTTGCCGGGCAGAGTCAGCCATGGAGGCAGGGTCACTTTTTTCCACAATGAATATAAACAAGTCAAAATACCGAACACAACTATCTGATGAACACCTTGCTGCAATCCTGAAGGTTTCAACTGCTCAGTCACTGAAGCCAAACATCAACAAACTGACAGAACTGAAGTGTTGCCAGGTGCCTGGCAAACACTAAAAACTCTGACAGGCGAAGAATTGTATAAACAGTTTTATTATTTCTAAGAAATTTGAAATAAAAAATACAATATAAACATTTTCTTCTCTGCTGTAAAGGACTCTGGCTGGAGCAATTCCAGCGCTCCAGTGTGTTCATGGACTGCCTGTAATTAAGACACATTGCAATGGTACATCCTGTGTATTCTGGGAAAGAAATCTATCCTTATGAGCCAGCTTCCTGCTGCCATCTCTGTGTGTATGTCCTTAAAGAAAACACAGCACCCCAAAAGCCTCTACTTGTGGGGGAGTTTATTTGTTTAAAATTAGTCCTAGGCTGGGTTGTAATCTTAGACTAGACTCCAGTCTGTTTGGCTTTCCAAGGGAAAATGTTTCACAGCCCTCTCCAGTTAGGGGATTGAGCACTCCATTGGGATTCAGATCCAGGAATAGAACTCAGGTTTCCCACCACCAACCTGATGGGTGATCTTAGGCAAGTCATTTCTGTTCCCTGTGCCTCCGTTTCCCATTTATAAAAGGGTGATAATGATCCTGATCTCCTTTGTAGAACGTTTTGAGCTCTCCTCATGAAAAGTGCTATCTAAGAGCTAGATATAATTACTAATAACAATAGAAGGTGAGAGGAACCAAGTGGCAAATATGGCAGGGGTTGTCTGAGTGAGATCCTGAGGACCTTGGGAATACCAGGTTATAGACTTTGTCAGCAAATTCTTGTAAAACCAGGGAACTACAGTAATTGAATACCCTGCCTCCCTTTGAAGTCTAGAAGGAGATTTAATGGGCAGATGACAGAATATATGTGAGACCTCATAGTGAAACTGACTGCTACAGCTGAGATTAGCAGTGCTGACTGCATCCCTCCCTCCGTCCCTCCCACTTTTGCTTGCCAAGGGAAGGCTGGAGGCACCTTGTGAATGACACCTGATAAGCTGTGGTTACATGAGGAAACTGATGCTACTGTGCACTGAGGCATGGAGCTTTCAAGGCAAAGTGTTTTAACCCACCAGGTATTTATTTCCCCTCTGTGACCTCGCTCCCCATGTGGCTGAGGATAATGGGTGTTCATGGGAAAATGTTCATCACACAGGAGTAATACAAGGCAGTCAATGGCATTTAAATTGTCCACAAAAGCCAGATTGGAGACAGAGGCACTAAAGACTAGGAACATGGAAGTGATCTATTGAGAATACGTTCTAATGCCACAGACGCTATTCTCACTATGTGGCTGGTAGGAGGAAGGTTTTCCTCCGCTAGCACACCTTGAAAGTTCTGTGCTGCTGCCATCTCCACGAATGTAACTTTGGGGAGCATAGGAAGATGCATAAGGAAATGACTATTTCAATGGAGACTCAGGAAGAGAATAACACAAAGAGAAGGTGTTGGTACTAAATGCGCACACCATATGCATCGTGAGCTTTTTGGATGGCAAGAAATAAATCACTCCTTGTTTTGCAGTCCTGTGACCTTCAAAAGATTTCAGGGGCTCCTGTTAATGGAAGGGCAAGCTTTCTAGCTGGACCCTGGGAATGTGGCTTTTGCTATAAGGGAAAATGTAGTAAGGCTCTCGGTTCTGGAGAAGGGTAAGGAATAGACTGTGTGAATTCCATATTACTGGGTAGCACTTTAAGTCAAGGCACTGAGCCTTGATAGCATGTGCCTGAATGGAGCTTTTTTGCTCATGTTTTCAGTATGAGTCGTCAGGCAGCACTGACCAAACTCCCTAAATCATGCTCCTGCTTGCACTAGGCTCTGTGTGAAATCTGGCCTGGGTTCTCTGTGGGAGGAAGCACCTTTGGAAGTACCAAGTGCCTAGTCAGGAATCTGGAGTGTGTATCTCAGAACATTACCTTTATATAGGAAGAGTTTCATAACTGACTTGCAAAAATGACTAAAAGTGCAGTTTTCCAAAGACATGTAAATAAACACCTTTTTCTCACCAGAGGATACCAACTGCAAGGGTGAAACCTAGTGTCCAGTCTGGGAATTACAGCAGCCTTGCCCCAGTTGTTTGGATTAAGTTACAATTGAAACCGCAGTCACTGGCTACAAATGCCTAAAGTTTTCTCTTGTAAAGAGCGCCACTTCTACTTCTTGTAATCCCTTTCAGTTTACATGTTGGAGTCTAGGCTCTGACATTCCAGATCAGAGGCCACAAAAAAGAATAATTTTGTTACAAGTACAGTTTAAAAACTCCTTTTTCCTGACCGCCTAGGATCATTGTGCATGTGTGTGAGTGAGTGAAACTGGGAAAGAAATCCCAATTGCCAATAATAAAGTGCTCCCTTTTTTATGATGTATTCTTACATCTGCACATCCACCTCTTCCCTTTCAGCTTTCAAGAAGTTGGCTGCCAGATAACTAGGACATCAGCCTTTCCCAGCAGCGAGTTGGTCTAGGGAATGGTGTAGCAGTACTGGCTGTGGGAAATGCTCAGAGGACTCTCCACGCCATGCTATCCCCACAGGAATGGAGTAGGAACACTTAGATGGCACTTGACTTGGACCAGTGTGATTTAGCTTCTCTTCTTTCATTAGTCTCCCAAAGCCAGAATAAAAAATTAATCCTCAAGTTCTCCTGGAAACCCAAAGGTCTGTCCCTCACAGTGGTGGAACAGGAGTCACCAGGGAGACGTTATGCTCAAAAGAGCTTATACTATCTTTGAATGCATAAACAGAGGAATCTCGAGTCAGAGTAGATGGGTTTTTATGCCTGTGTTTGGCACTGGTGCAGCCGCTGCTGGAATATTGTGTCCAGTTGTGTTGTCAAAAATTGAAGAAGGATGTTGCTAAATTGGAGAGAATTCAGAGAAGAGCCACGAGAATGATTAAAGGATTAGAAAATGTGCCTTTAGGCTCCAGGAGCCTAATCTATCACTATTTATCTTAACAAAGAGAAGGTTAAAGGGTGACTTGATTACAGTCTCTAAATACCTGCATGGGAAACAAATCTTTGATAATGGGCTCGTCAGTCAGACACAGAAAGGTACAACATGATTCAGTGGCTGGAACTTGAAGTGAGACGAAATTCAGACTGGAAATAAGTCATATGTTTACCGAGGGTCAGGGTGGATTCTCCACCATGGGCAATTTTTAAATCAAGGCTGGATGTCTTTCTAAAAGACGTGTTCTAGGAATTATTTTGGGGAAGTTCTAAGGGCTGTGTTGTGCAGGTCAGACTAGAATCTAGTCTGTGCAGCCCGCGGAGGGTGAGTAGGCAAGCGGCGGGGTGGGGCAAGCCAACGGCCGGACGGCGGGTGGGCAGGGTGGTGAAGAGGCCAGTGGCAGGCTGGGGAGTGAGGGTGAGCCAGCGGCAGGGGGCGGGGGCAGCGGCAGAAGGTAAGAGGCCAGCAGCGGGCAGGCAGGCAGGTGAGCTGGCGGCGGGGGAGGGAGGGGGGAGAAGGCAACGGGGAGGGGGGGGGGAGTAGGCGAGCCGGGGAGAGCGGGCGGGCCGGGGGGGGGGGGGCTTAATCGTGGGGGGGGGTGAGAAGACGAGCGGTGAGTTGATGGCTGACGTGTTCTACTGATCTTGCATCTCATAAAAACTGGTCCTTTTTTCTGCTTTTCTCTGGGCTGGGGATTGTCCGAATGCTGCAAAGAGGGTGTTCCCAAAGGAAGGTGCTTGCTTCTAATCCCCGAGGCCGTCAGTATGTCTGCTCTTCTCTAGTCAGCCCACCTGACAAGTTTGATTGTCCTTGGTCTGGCTCCCAGCCCCTCTCCAAGGGTTGCAGCTGTCTTGGAGGTGTCTGCCTTCCACGCCTTCCTCATTCACACCTCATTCATTCAACAGGGCAATTGATTACAAAGTGGGTGAGATCTTATTCTACTTCTAGCAAAAAGACAGTTTTCTTTTACCTTAATTATACTACCTTAGGGGCCCACTATAACATATTACCAAGGTTCAATATAAAGTCATATAAAAGTTATACAAAAATGCATAATGCAGAGATTTATCTACAACTGCATTGATTGACTGCCGTATGCAGTAATATAGTGACCCCTGGGTCTTTGAATGAGGCTTTATATTTGGGGGGGCGAGCGGCAAGTCGGAGGTGGGGGGTTATTTCAGGGGGCTGGGCGGTGCTGGGGGGGGTGTTTCGGGGAGCCGGGGGGGTTTCGGCCCTCAGCTGTTTTCTTTGGAGTAATGTGACCCTCACCGCTTTACGAGTTGTGCAGGCCTGGACTAGATGATCACAGTGGGTCCCTTCTGGCACTGGAATCTGTTAATCTTGTAGAGGGAGGTTCTGGCTTGGCAGGAGTGGAGTATTCGGGTTACGTGCTAATAGGGTGAGGCTGTGAGAACCATGTGTGTTGATATTTATGCAAAAAACTGCAGTAGCTTTGCAGGGCTGCAGCTGCCAAGAGAAACCTCCATCAATCACAGCCTGACGCACTGCTGCTGCTCAGTGGCTGGTACATGCTGTTATCCCCACACTGGCAAAGCTAGAACGGCTTGTGTCAAAGCAGGAAGCTTGCACAACGTGCCCTGTAAGCCCAGGAAGATTCTTTTTTTCCATAGAGCCCCCCTTCTCTTGTTCTGATTGACGGACAGGTCTCTGATAATCTCTCCCAAACCCAAACCAGCCTGAATGGTTCCCAGAGTGGAATTGCTCAAGGGTCTCTCCCGGTACCATGCACGTAGAATGTTTTTGCCGCAGAATCCTTGAGCCATTGAAGCCATGTTGCTATCCCCATCAGTTGAACCATATTTTTTCCCTGGTGGGACAGTTCTGCCCCATTCTTCATCAAGTGGAACTGTGAGCTGCCCTTCCCAAAGCCCCTTTCTCTGCCCTGTAGTCAAGCCTCTTAATGTCCCTCTCTTAATCTGTCTTCACAGTTCTTCACTTGCCTGGTGATCCTGTTTGCTTGCGAAGTGGCTGCTGGAATCTGGGGATTCGTCAATAAAGACCTGGTAAGAAAAATATCTCTGAAACCCTTGTTCCTATGCGATCATGTGGTTGTGCAAGAGTCTGCTATGGTTTGGTCCCAGCTGGTGGAAAGATCCTCTTGTCCTTGAGGCATCAGACTGAGACTCAAGAAATATGGGTTCAGTTTCTGGTTCTACCACAGACTCACTATGTGATCTTGGGTAAGTCACTTAACCTTTCTGTGCCTCACTCCCCCCCCGTCCCCCCCCCCCCACACACACACACACAATGTACAGTGCCTAGAAGAATGGGGCCCTGATCTCCGCTTGATTCTCTAGGTGCTACTGCAATATAAATAACACTAGTGGACCCTTGCATAGTGTTTTGGAGTGTAATGTGGGTGTGCATAGATATATGCTGAGGGGAAAAAATAGAGCAAACCTGGCTGCATAGCACGAAGGGAATCTCTAGACTCTCACAGCACCAAACCCCAGTGGGTATTCTTGCTCAGGGACCAGGTTACATTGTAAGAAGGGATCTCTTGCAAATTACTGTTCCTCGAAAGTGCAGTGTACATGCTGTGAATTTTCATCATGCCAGGAGCAGATTGCTACTGCCTTAGATTCCGTGCATGCACAAGATATAGAGACTGTATACAGGCCAGTCACTGTGTACTGGTCACTCACACATGAGGTGGGAATGATAGACCTACTCCCTGCCAAGCCTATGTGGACTTTTCAGCCTGAAATCTCAGTATTGAATGTCTAACCCTTGGAGCTTCAGGATGAGTATGTGTGTTCTGAGGAGCCTGAAATGAAGGACATGACCTGAGTAAACTCCCTCCTTTCGCCTCCCCACAGAAGCACCCCTTCCCTTTCTGCTCTCTTCCCCCGCCCCTCCTTGCAGACACATACAGCAGCTGCCTTGTGCTGATACCCACCTACCAAGGCACCAGTTCACTTCTCTACATAATGTCACTTGGGTCTCCATGTTGATTCCTCCCTGTCTTCAGCCCTGCACTGCAGTATGCCCTGTCTTCTGGATTGAGATATGCTGGAGGGAAGATCTCTCATCAGGGACCAGAGTAGTGTTCCCTAAAGAGGGGCGGTAGGATTGGGCTGGCTGCACCTTTTGAGTCCGGACTTGTCCTTACCTTTCTTCTGGCACAGTACTCCTCAGAAACTGGTGTAACATGCACGCATGCTCCAAGGATCGACTGTCTCTGTGTGAGAACTTTGGCAATCCTGCAGTGAGGAGGGAATTGGACATTAATATTCTAGTCATTTCACCATTGCCAGGTTCAAGAAGAGAAGGCATTTACTGTGCTTGGAGAAACAGTTAGCATCGGATGGGATGGGGGTGAGAGTTGGAAAGTCAATTGCTTTATTAAGAAGTTTAATTAAACTACACAAACAGGTGGTTGTCAGTTCCATTTCAGATCCATTTGAGAGACCTCACTCACTCGTTTGTGGATGGAAACATTCAACCAATGATTCATAGTAGCGAAGCATTACTTCATTAGAAAGGATGAAGGCTAAGGATATGAAACCTTTCAGGATGGTTATGGGCTATGTAAATGTTACTTTGTCTGGGTATTGTTGGTGAGAGGCCAAGAGGTGACAAAAAGAATAAAGTCCAGTTAGGAATTTGCTATTGATTTTTATGTGGAAGACGCTCCGATACCAAGGGGATGGGCAGCAGTATAAAATCCTAAAGCCCTCATGTCCCGACCCCACTCCCTGGTAGGATCACTGGGCGGGGAGGGGGTGGACAGACAGAAGAGGTGGAAAGAGGCCCCCCAATTGCTCTGGCCCAGGGACCCTCAAAACTGTAATCCGCCTCTGGTATAGAGAGAGCATTTGTAGAATACTTGGATATCATTGGCTGAAAGGCAGTGTGTAATGAATGCTTATACTTTTTGTCCTTCCAACATTCAGTAGCTTGAAGTACTTCGAGCTCTGTGAGGCTGAGGGGGAAGTGGTCCCTACCACTTACCTCTATAAATAAACATAGTCAGCCTAAATAAGTCTGCTTGCTTTCTCTTCAGAGACCAAGTGTAACTGTCCACAGTTAAGCTACCACACAGTTCTTCTAAACAAGCATATTTTATTCTTAAGGTAAAAGCATTGCAGCAAAAATATTAAAAGCAATAAAAGTACCTGCATGCATGCTAATAAGCTTACCAGAGATCACCCCCTCCAACATGGTCTCTGGCAGGACTAATCCTTTAAAACACCTCCCCTGCTTTGTGGTTTCAAGTTCATCACGCTCTTTGCTCAGAATGAGAGCACTCATGAAAGTGTCCATCCTTTTATATGGTTTGGAGGTCTTTTAACTGGAGTATTCAGGAACAGGTATTCAGACAATAGGTATCTCTACTCAAGGGGTAGCTTCAAAAGAATGGATTCAGACTGGGTCATTTGCATTTCTCTCACCCCCGAGTATTTCCTAGGAAATCCACTTTACATATATTGTTCTAGAAAGTCCTTTGAAGTTCCTAATATCTCCTAGAGATTGCATTAATCTTGTCTTCCTGCTAGAAGTAATTCTTCCGATCCACTCTGTGCTGATTAGGCCTCAACTGGAGCAGTGGTTCCCAAACTGGGCTTCATGAACCCCTGGGGGTTCACAAAATGTTACAGGGGGTTCTTGGGAAAAAATTTCCTAATGACGGACAGAGCTGTCCCTAGGGACCCTGGGCAGCACAGGCCCCTGGACTTCCAAGAGCTAAGCAGATCAAAGCAAGCAGATCTATCACACTGAGGAGATTGAAACTTCAAGACTCCTTATAAGAAATGGAAAGGGAGGTGGATATTTTTTGCTGTTTTTAAAATTAAACGCGCAGCTAGTATTGTTTTTAAAATTATTATGAAGAACAAGTTTAAGCTTTGTTGTAATGTGCATTGTTTGCCTGGACTGCTCAAGACCTGAATGCTTGTGTAGGAGGAACTCTTTGAGTTGGCTTCTTAAATACCTTCATGCTGTTTCACATCTGATACTCCTGGATGAAACATAGAAACCTTGTATTATAACCGGCTTATTCAAAGTGATACAAGCTACAAAAGTGATATCTTGGAAGAATGTTGCTGTTTTTATAATGTAATGAAGATACTGTCATGATAAATAATAATTAATAATAAATACTGTGCAATAAGCATGTTATAACAAATTGTATATTTACAAGATCACTGCTTTTATAATTTATACGCCGGTAAAGGAGAAAATCCCTGGAAATATTCATTTTTAGGAGGGGGTTCGCGAGACCTGACATTTTAGTGAAAGGGATTCACAGGTTGTTGAAGTTTGGGAACTACTGAACTGGAGTATTGTGTCCAGTTCTGGGTGCCACATTTCAGGAAGGATGTGGACAAATTGGAGAGGGTCTAGAGAAGAGCGACAAAAATTATGAAAGGTCTAGAAAACATGACCTATGAGGGAAGATTGAAAAAAATGGGTTTGTTTAGTCTGGAAAAGAGAAGACTGAGAGAGGACATAACAGTTTTCAAGTTCATAAACGGCTGTTACAAGGAAGACGGAGAAAAATTGTTTTTCTTAACCTCTGAAGATAGAACGAGAAGCAATGGGCTTAAATTGCAACTAGGGAGGTTTAGGTTGGACATTAGGAATAACTTCCTAACTGTCAGTGTGGTTAAACACTCAAATAAATTGCCTAGGGAAGCTGTGGAATCCCCGTCATTGGAGATGTTTAAGAGCAGGTTATACAAATACCGGTCAGGGATGGTCTAGAAGACTCTAGATGATACTTAGTCCTGCCATGAGTGCAGGGCACTGCAGACTCTTGACGTCCCTTCCAGTCCTATGATCCCCCACATTTTTAATATAATGAACTCCAAGCGTATTTGAATTAAGTTTGTTAGGTCAGTAAGGTTTATCCAGGATATTATAGGATATTGCCATAATTGTCACAAACACAGCCCAGCTCTTCTTACTCATCTGGGAATGACACTGACAGTGACTTGTGATTAGCTGGGCTGCCTGGTATCTGTACCACTTTGTCGCTGCCTTGCACGGCAGTTGGAAGGATCTGTTTAGATTTATTTTCTGTGGTTGTAAGAGGGATTTTCTTGCTCTCCCTCTTTAGGTTGCCAAAGACGTGAAGCAGTTCTACGACCAAGCATTGCAACAAGCGTTGCAACAAGACCTGTCAAATTCTGATGCAACTAATGCGAAAACTGTGGTGAAGACCTTCCACGAAACGGTAAGGTGCCTGGGATAGCTATGGGGGGCTCTCCATAGGGAATACAATAATCTACCTCCAAATAAAAGGTCCCCAGGTATCCACAAGAGATATGCACCTTGGAGTAATCTGACCAACCCATGTGTGATGAGCCCTCCTTCAGTTTGTGGGACTTTACAGAAGTGGTCAAGAATAAGCATTGTTGTGCATAAACTGCTCCGCCTGTGAAGGAAGAGGCAGTGAGGTTCAACAGCTGGTGCCTTGGACTCAGTGTAGCGAAGGCATTAACATGATCAGGAGCTGGTATCCAGGCTTTCTCAGCACAGGGTCTTTGCTGTGAAGATCTGAGTTAGCTCAAGCCTAGCTGTTGTCAGAGCTTGGTGCAAAAACACCTCTTTTCAGAAGGCTTGTCAAATAACAGCCAATGAAGAGCTGAAGGAGTGGTGACAGGGAGATGCCAGGTCTGAGTATTTGAACCAAGGGATGGCAAGAACAGGGCCCACTGGAGACTAAATTACATCCTGATCTTAATATTTTGCCCTGGATGTTTAAGCATGTTGTACAGCTACCTGAGATGGGTAGGATGACGGAGGTGCCCACATAGTATTCTGTCTAACATGGAGCACATTGAGTCAGGTCTGAGTTTAAATAAAAGCCCTTTTGTTTACCCTGAAACTGTCCCATGCCTCCATTAAATAGAATCCAATGGAAGAGGAGCTCAGCTCAGATTAATTAGTCCAACATTTCCTCTGGCTCTAGCTAGATCTTCTGGGATCTCCAGGGGCCAGGAATACACATCTGGTAGGATTATCCTATCCAGCCACTGCACTACATAGAAATCAGAACTTGAATTTGGAGGTGTGCTACTCTCCATATGAGCCAAGCTGATACCTGCTAATCCTGTGTTCTCTCCACATACAGCTGGATTGCTGCGGTGCAAACAGCATGATGGCCATAGGCACCTCGATCACGCATAGTGATCTCTGTCCAAAGGAAAAAAACTTCTTGGAAACTTTTGTCCAGGTAGGGATGGCTGCTGTTTCTACCATACAGTGTTGGACGAGGGAGCAAGTCCATGGAGCCCTACTACAACCTTGACACACCCTGGAAACTCGCCCTTGCCCTGGTAGGGCAACAGGGGTTGCTCAGTCCCAATTCTTGAATTGGAGTTGACTTCTCCATCACCCTCCGATCAAGAAGGGGAAGAAAGCAATGCATCAGAATTAAACAAACCCATCTTCTGTCTTAATATCCACTCAGGAGCCAGTCCTCTCTGCTAGCTGGCAAAGGTGTGGGGGCGGGGGGCGTAAGTCGGGATAGCAAAGGAGTAAGGATAAGAAACTCATCTCCTCAGCTTTGACAGCCCCACTGGAAATGGATGGGCTATTCAGCACCAAACAAATCCTCCACAGGAAGTCAGTCTAGGGTATGGTGCTACTCTTGCATGCTACGGTTAGGGGCTAGGGGTGGCTCCAGCTTGGCTGTTCTTCAAAAATGCAGGAAATAAGGTGCTGGAAGCTACCAAAGGGGTGAAATTTTCATTCCTACTGAAATCAATCAGATTTTTGCCATTGATTTCATTGGGCCCAGGAAATTACACCATGACGTTGCATGGGAAGGGGGAGGGATAGTAGAAATATTGAACTCCACTTCTTCCTATACAAATGTGCCTTGGTGCACAGCTAGAGAGAGAGAAAGAGACTAAGCTGTCTGCATTCTCCTCTGCTTAGGGTCGCCTACCCCAGGATTGTCATAAGAAAATTGATGAGCTGTTCTCAGAGAAGTTGTACCTGATCGGTATTGCAGCCATTGTGGTGGCTGTGATCATGGTAAGTGTGAATATTGGTGCAGCACATTAGGGTTTATGATTTAAACTCTGTGACTTTCATCTGGATTTTTAAAGTGAAACTATAAATCTAGTGCTCGTGAAAGCATGTGGTTACCATTGGCTCACTAACACAACATGGGCTGTGTTACTCCATGTAGCTCTACTGCTAATACTGATCTGAAACTCCTATTGGGGTCCCCCCGCAAAACTGACCTCTCCTGCCCTGTTTGTCAAGAAAGCCCTTCCACAGCTGTACCAGTGTACCGCAATCCTGATAGATCCCACCTGTGCTGAGGTGAGTGTTGGCTCCGTGACACAGACGGAGACTCACTAGAGAGTAGGGTGGGAGCCGCCAGACTCGGAGAATTGTAACCAGAGCCATATTTAGTGGCAAGTCTCTGGAGTGTAAAGGCAAAATAACTTCATCTGCTGCACCACCTCATCTCCCTTGAAAACCATTTTAATTCCATCCTTCCCATGATGCACTCCGCTTCCCACCTCAGTGTAGGTAGACTAGAGAGCTAGCCAGGTGCACAGCATCCCTTTCCTTGTCCATTCCAATTCTCATTCCCATCAGTGCTCTCTCTTCTGTTGCCCCCTGTCCTGCAACCAAGACACTGAATACCACAGTAACTGTCTCCAGGCTGGCTGCTCTACTCTGAGTTCTAACTTGTGAGGTCCACAGCAGAACAAGCGGTGGTTATTAATTTTGCCAGGTGCCCCTTTTAGAAACCTAAGGCAATGTTTTTACTCAAAATACAACTAACCTGTAGTGCTCTCTGCTGCAGGATATTACTGAGGTATATAGCATTTTAAATTTTACAAGGGGATTAGACACAATTTTTTAAAAAACACTCTAGCTGAGATGAAGTTACAAGAGCTCTCTGTCCTGTTCTTCAAGGTGCAAGCGGGTCTCCCAGCTGGAGGAAGCAATTTTATTTCCCCCTACATTTCAGAACTTCTTCAGTTAGTTCATATGAGATTTCTACTCCTTCCTCCAAAGCATCCATTGGCTACTTTCAGAGGCAATATACCAGGACTAGATGGGCCATTGTCCTGTTCTTGCATTGTAAATCATGAGCTGAATTCCCAACAATGTCCAGGCTCTGCTAAGACACAGTGGAGGTAGAATGACCTCAGGAAACAGCCAATTGCAGTGCCCCGATCCTGTTGTAGCCAACACTGGAGGAAGTTAGAGCAGCTGAGAGCCTAACTGGCTTACAGTCAGTGGAGGATAGTATAGCATGGCTCTGCCCAGGACATGACCCCCACTTCCTCTTGTGCCAGAAGTGGAGGAAGGATGATGGGGTCCTGGATTAGCACTGCAGACCAGGGAATCAAACTCTGTGTCCTTAAGCTCTGGCCAGGAGAAGATAATGGATGGGGATGTCTTAGGTCATTAGGGCTTACAAATAAGAATTTCACTGGTAGCTTTGTCTCCTTACAGATCTTTGAAATGATCCTGAGCATGATACTGTGCTGTGGCATAAGGAATAGTACCGTGTATTGAGAAGTGGAGAATTGGGGGGGAAGATTGGAGATGACCGCGCAAAAGGGACCCCAAGTGCCACCAAGTGACCAGGAGACATTTCAACAAAAGACAAAGAAAACTATGTATATAAATACTTCCAATATTACCATACAGTACTTATCATTGTTACTTTGAACTACTTTTTTTTTAAACAAGTAAAACTTTCCCATGACCTTGTGGCTGAGTTAGTTACACATCAGTTTTGTGTGGTAGGGAAAGCTACTGTACCAGCGATTCTGACCCCCCCCCCCCTTTTTTTTTTTTTTTGTCCTCCCCATTATTTCAGTGATGATGTTTATGGTGCAGAAACAGGTACAGAGCAGCAGGCTACAGCCTCTTGTGAGGACAATGAACACCTTTGCCTTGGTTTTTTTGTTTTGTTTTAAGTTTATAACTGGAAACTGAAGCAGGGTTTTTTGTTTTCCTCTCCTTTCCCCACGGTCCTGACTCCATGGCATTCCCTAGCTGCTTATAGGAAAGTTTGACTTGGTGTGCAAAGCCTGGTAGGAATGAGAAGCAGGGGACACAGTCCTCCAAGCTGAGATGCAGCCCAGAGGGATCTGGAGGAGATGGCCGGTTCCAATCAGACACATTTATGTTGCTAAATAAACATGAGAGTTTAATAGTTACAATTTTAAATTCTAACTTTTGCTTTTTTTCCCCTGGGGTTTGTAACTCGTTTAAAAACAAAACAACAAATTGACCCATTCATTTTGGGCTGAACCTGTCTCTCAGGTTCATAGCCTGGGAGCGAATTCTTACCCCATTTTCCCCCCAAATTCTACAAATGACTGAAAAATAAGCCTGCTTTATGTTCCTGCACACTTCTTTCCAGTCATGTAACATGGGGACTGGAGGGGCTTGATGTCCAGTCTGGTTTTGTTAGTTCCTAATTTGAACTAATACTTCTGTATAAAGGATATATTAAAAGGGGGAGGGTAGGTAAGCGCTGAGATCCAGAACACTCAAAATCCTCCACAAAACAAATGCAGGATGACTTTGGGGGTGTCTTCTCATGTTATTTCAAACTAATTTTGTCTTTGCATCATAGTTCTCTTTGATACAGTTTTGCTTGCTCATGGCATATTGTCATATATGCTGTAATTATGCCAAAAATCCCATAACCTGTTAAACATTGTTTTTTAAAAGCCCTTCATTTAAAAGTTGGAAGAGTTGGAAACCAACTCACTCAAGCTGGGAAATTCAGGATTTAAGAAGGCACCCCTTTGAACATACTTTTTTGTGTAGGTTAAAATCCAAGCTAGATGTTACCAACTAAATGTGTGTGGCTTTAACTGTCTGCCACTCTATTGGACTAACAGGATCACTATTGCCCTGTACATAAGAGGATAGTGTGCGCCTCAAATCCTACGTAATAAAATGTGTGTGTGTGTCTCTCTAAAAGATGCTCTATATGTATAGTATCAGAGGGGTAGCCGTGTTAGTCTGAATCTGTAAAAAGCAACAGAGAGTCCTGTGGCACCTTTAAGACTAACAGAAGTATTGGGAGCATAAGCTTTCGTGGGTAAGAACCTCACTTCTTGCATCTGAAGAAGTGAGGTTCTTACCCATGAAAGCTTATGCTCCCAATACTTCTGTTAGTCAGAAAAAGAAGGAAGTCAAAGGGCAAGTAAAAAGATTTGGAGAGAGACCCTTTAAATAGCCCTTTAAGATAATTAGGTTGCAGATTAGACTTTGTTTGAGAAGCTGCACACTGCTGTAGGTGAGGAGGTAGAGAAACANACTCTATTGGACTAACAGGATCACTATTGCCCTGTACATAAGAGGATAGTGTGCGCCTCAAATCCTACGTAATAAAATGTGTGTGTGTGTCTCTCTCTAAAAGATGCTCTATATGTATAGTATCAGAGGGGTAGCCGTGTTAGTCTGAATCTGTAAAAAGCAACAGAGGGTCCTGTGGCACCTTTAAGACTAACAGAAGTATTGGGAGCATAAGCTTTCGTGGGTAAGAACCTCACTTCTTCAGATGCAAGAAGTGAGGTTCTTACCCACGAAAGCTTATGCTCCCAATACTTCTGTTAGTCTTAAAGGTGCTACAGGACCCTCTGTTGCTCTATATGTATAGATAGATATATTTTAAACAAAGCTATTTCACTTTTCCCTACCCCTTATGGGTACTTGAGTTGGGGACTGCAGCATCTTGCAGCTGTTGGCTGAGCAGAAGCAGGAAGTTTTTATTCTCAGCCCAGTTAAGATTTGAGGTTCCTTTTGCTTTCTCCCCCCGTCCCTTTAAGAGATGTTTCTATTTCCCTGAAGTGTTTCTTTTGTAACTTTCAAAGTAAGAGTGTTCCAAATCAGGTTTGGGGTGAGGGGGATCCTGTGCTCTTTCTAGGCTATACACACCCCTTCACCACTGTGCGTTAAGTACCACAGCCATTGCTACACACTGAATGAGGGATTCCCACAAGTGGGCAAATTGATCAATCCAGAAGCTTATTTTTTCTCCTTGTTTCCCTTTCTTGCCTCTTTAAGCACATAAGGGCTTTTTTTTTTTTTTTTTTTTTTTTAAAGTGACCTAAGGAAGAAGTGTATCAACACAGCCTAGATTGATTGGGGATTGGGCAGGAAGTAATTTAACCATAGAAGCAGCCTTAAAGTAACATTGCCCTGAATGTCCATTTTGCATGCATTGGAAACAAGAACAGATTATGCACCAGGTGCCTCCTCCACTGTACATTTTTTAGGGTCACCTCCTCTGATATGAGGTTATATGTAAAATGTGATGCATCAGCTGAGCATGTGTGTTTACATATATGTGCATCAGGGTTGTTAGCATACAGAATGGATGTGTAACTCGCCACCTCTTTGTCGACTGTTGATAAATATGTATAAATATGCCATTAAGCATTTCAGTTTTGTTTTTTCCTATACCGTATATTTGATATTGTTCAGTATTCAGTTGATATTGTGTCAGTAGCTGGAGCTCTGTTTGAAGATTTGCTGGGTCTCCAAAGAAGCAAGTGCAGGTCAGGCACGTTCTTAGATGTAGCTTTAAGGTACTAGACTTGCCCTTTGCAGTAGCAAGTGGGAAGAAGTGACTATTGAGAAGCATGCTGGGCTGAAGCCTGATAAGTGTGGGAGGAAAACACGGAAGCAAAGTCTTTGGTCAAAAAGTGCCCTGGGATTGCTGGAATTTGCCATCCAACCCCGAACTACATAACAGAAAGTAACTATTCACTTTGAACTCTGGTGGTGCCCTTGTAGTTGTCAGCTACCTCTGCAGCCTCCTGCCCTGGAGAAGAAGCCTGCATGGAAGAGATGCTGATGGAACTTGGAGCTCTGAAGGCTGGGGAAATGGCTTTTGAGTGTGGTGGCAGCGATTTGGGAATAGAGTCCTGAGGACACAGAGTGGTAGGTAGCTCACGGAAGGAAGCTGAAAGATGGGTTTCACTGGGTGGCATTTATGCCCTGTCCATTTCTCTCCATTTCTCTTCAGGGTTATTACAGGAGTATTCCCGTGTCCCGTTGCTTGTTTGTCAGCCTGCCAGGCTAGGAGAGGGAGAGAAGGAGCTGCCATGCATAAGAATGGACTGAGGGGTTGAGGAGCAGCTAAGTAAAACAACCCCCTTTGGTCGTCTCTGTCCTAAACTCCTGAGAAGGGGAGGCCTAAGCAGAATGGAGGCAGGGGTGTGTGAAAATTTGAGAGTGGACTCCCCCCAAATTATCCCTGAGAACTGCTCAGTATCCAGGGCCATTGCCCTGTATCTGAATAACCAGTCCTTAAGCTAGATGAGGAGGAAGAGAAGCAGAACGCAGGACTCATGTTCCTTCCAAGAGACTATCCTGCCTATGTATGTGTACACACATGGAAGCATGCAGATCCAGGGCCTGATCCTGGAGACCCCTTGCAGACAGGATTGGTGTCCACTGCATAGGGCTCTGCAGGATCAGGGGCCATGGGCTATAAATACGCACAAACACTCCCTCTGAAGAGAAGCCTCTTCCCAGAGGAAACAACCAGTCATTGAGAAAACAGTCATAAGGCAAAGGAAGAAGAGGAGAGTCCCATTTCACTGGGGGAGGCCAGGAGCAGGGAACTAACCAGGGCTGGGTTTGAAGACCTATGCTAGAAAGTCAAACAGAGCTGCTGCCAGCTGAACTGAATGCTTGGGATTCTTTTATATTGTGGAGCATGCCACAAAGCTGTGTGTTTAACTGCTTCCTACAGCTGCCTTGGTTTTTTTGTTTTGTTCTTTGTTCATTTTTAAGAAAAAAAAAATCTAATGTTAATCATAGTGTGTATAGTATGACCATGATCTACGATTTACAACCAGTTCACCTTAACACCAGGATGCTTAATGAGCCAGGCTTTGACAGCATGGGCAGAGCCAGGCCTCTGGGATGATGGAGGAGGAGAAGGAGAAATGGGCAGGCTGGAGTGGGACATCCAGAATCAAGCTAAGTAAAGGCAAATGGCTCTTGCCAATAACAGTTGCTGCTGCAGGTGCCCAGTAGTGGGGGAGCTAGTATGAATTCCAAAATGATGAGGGGGTTAAAATTCAGAAAGGCCTGTGGTGGCTAACGAGTGGGGAAACTAAACTGGTACTAAAAAGCAACTGAGAATATCCCAAAGAGCTCATTGTTCCCCAACCTAAGGGAATGGCTTTCTGATCTGTCAGATGGTCCAGCCATGGGATAACTGACTGCTGCCATCTGCCCCATCAGACGAAGCTCCTGCAGTGAGTGAAAGGGGCAAGTACAGTACTGTGATCCCACAACTGCCCTTCCCTACCCCTCCCTTGTACTTTTCATGACCGGCAGTACAGGCATCCCAGGTTGGCTCCAGGCTCCCACCATTGCTTCTGCTGAAACAGGAACGGGAGGGAGAGGGATGTGTGACTTTCCCCAAAACACAAGCAGCCTCCATTCCCTGCTCTCTTTGGCTGTGCCTGTGCTAAGACATCATGCCCATCCATTGTCTTTTCACTTGTTTACCTGAATGTTAATGGAGTCCAACAATTACTTTACAAAATTGATATTTAAAAACAATAAACTTACAAAAAAATAAAGGTGTTGTCAGCTTTTGTCTCTTTCCAAGGATGAGATCCCAGCCACCTCTTCAAAGAGAAACAGGGGCTCTGAATTCAAGCTTGGGTGAACACTGTCTCCTTAACTTCCCTGAGTATCAGAGCTGCCCAGAGGATTCAGCGGGCCTGGGGTCTTTGGCGGTGGGGGGCCCCCGCCGCTGAATTGCCGCCGAAGACCCAGCACTTTGGCAGTGGGTCCCGGGGCGGAAGGACCCCCCACCGCGGGTCTTCAGGGCACTTCGGCGGCGGGTCCCGGAGCGGAAGGGCCTCCCCACCACCACCACCACCACGCCGCCGAATTGCAGCCGAAGGCCCGGAGCGGAAGAAGCTCCGGGGGCCCGGGGCCCCCGGAGCGAGTGAAGGACCCCGCTCCAGGGGCCCCGAAAAACTCTCATGGGGGCCCCTGTGGGGCCTGGGGCAAATTGCTCCACTTGCCCCCCCCCCTCTGGGCGGCCCTGCTGAGTATTAATAAGTCTATATTTTGAGTCATATTTTTGACAAGTTTCCCCTCCCGCTTCCACACTTTCCAGGGCCCCTAGGTATCCTTTTGGACATGTGCATGTTAGTGTCGTTGGCCTTTTTGGAAAAAAACAATGTGTTTTTTTTTTTGTTTGTTTGTTTGTTTGTTTTAATCCTTAGTGGAAGCATTACAAATAAATGAATAAATATCCATTTCATGCCTTTTCCCTGGGTTAATCAGAAGCACTGCAGAGCATATCCCAGTGTGGCAATATTTAAAACACTCTCCAGGTACAGATTTACATACATTTCTTTTGCTTGTTTTTTCCAGTTCAGTTGACACAGATAGGGCTCCTCTGGTGTAGGTAATCTGTGACACAACCTTAGGAGTACTCTGTCAGCTTCTGGCTCAAATAGTGCTTAATAATTCTATGCATGGCAGATCACTCAATCATGCACATAATTGTTTTGCAGTTGTGGACTGGCATAGGCTCAGTACTAAATTCTGTCCTCAAAGTTAGATAGTAAATATCTATAGAATTAGCACCTCTCTCTTTCTCTGTGCATTGTTGAGCATCTGGTTTCAGGTCTGGGCAAAAGAGGACTGGGCCCAAAGCATTTGTTCCTTCAGGGCTATTGGTGTCTAAATTCTCCAAAGCCTCTGAAGAACCATCACTCAGCTGCTAAGAAATGTAAAATAGGAAGTACACGTAAGGCATGCTTTAATACCTTTATTTGGTGCATCAAGGGGCACCTTCAGCTCATTGTATTGAAAGGAAAAAGTTTGCCTTGGGATGGTCTTAATTCATTGACCTTAAACACACATACCAGCTGAGCTACCATGGCTAGTTCTTAGTACCATTCCCCTCCACCAGTTCTACTTCAGCCTCTTAAACATTTAGCCACACAACTTCTCTCTCTACTGCTCCCCACCCCCGCTGTGTTTTGAATCATTTGAAGTGTCCTGTTAAGGTTCTAAAGGAGGGGTAGGCAATCTATGGCATGTATGCTGAAGGCGGCATGCAAGCTAATTTTCAGTGGCACACTGCCCGGGTCCTGCCCACCAGTCCGGGGAGCTCTGCATTTTAATTTAATTTTAAATGAAGCTTAAAAATGTTAAAATCCTTATTTACTTTACATACAACAATAGTTTAGTTATATATTATAGACTTTTATAGAAAGAGCCCTTCTAAAAAGGTTAATGTATTACTGGCACGCGAAACCTTAAATTAGAATGAATAAATGAAGACTCGGCACACCACTTCTGAAAGGTTGCCGACCCCTGTTCTAGAGTCTTAAACAAAAGTTGGCTGAGTGGTCTGGCGTCATGCTCCTCTTTTGCACTATGGTTCTGATCACTTTCATCAGTAGCTATCCCCATTGTCCTGCTCTCCTGCCATGGTTCTGGTGGTGTGCCAATGGTGTATTTGTTTCTTCAGTTCCCATGGCTTTGTCTGTATAATGTCTCTTTGTGAGCTACTTGATTATAGGGGGTGGCGGCGAAGCCTGATTCAAGGAACATTGAGGTGCTTCCATCATTAATCAACAGGCCTTTTTGAACGTCATATCCTCCTTTATACAATGGTTGCGCAACACTCTCTTCGCCAACTATTCAGGGGCAATGCTGCAGAAGTTGATTTTTCTCTCTTCTGAGGTAAGAAGGACCTTCTGGTTTGGGACACAGGTGGATAGAAACAGGTTTTGAAAGGGAAGGAGGTAGGGTAAAGACATTTGTGCACATTTTTATACTTCTACACGTAACTAAGTTTAGCAAAAACAAAGTATATGGCCTGTTCATGTGTGGTGGGTATATGGATGATGGGGCAGCTACACCAGCACAAGTACCTCGGAGTTACAAAGCTCTCCTCTTTTTTCAAATCTCTTAAATCAGACCCTCGTCCACTCAACTGTGCCTTTTAAATTTCCCTTCTGCATTTGGCCTTCAGTCACCATAACGTCTGTTTTCAGTAATTTGTCAGTGTCGTCTTGTTTTATTTAGGGTTGTAAAGGATCTAGGGTTACAGCTTCTGGAGGTGTAAAATATAAAGTATAAAGTCTTATATACGAACAGGAAAAATCAATTTTTAGGGCCTCTTCAATGTGATGTCACAGGCTGCATAGCCCATTTAAAAGGGAATGGGCCCAGTTCACATGTGACGAGTTAGTTGCCTCCCAATGGGCCCTAATTGAGGGTTCCTGACCTCTATGGATATATCTAAACTGGATTTCGGAGTGTGTCTTCCAGCCTGGTTAGCCAGGCTTGCTCTAGCAGGGTTCAAGCTAGCATGTTTAAAAACAGCTGTTTGGATGTTCTGGCTCAGGGAGAAGTTTAGGCTCTCACACCCACCTGACCTCCTAGGCTTACAAGCCCGAGCTCCAGCTGGAGCCGGAACATCCACATTGAAGTGTGGTGGTTGTTTTTTTTTAAGCACATTGGTTTGAGCCCCACTAGTGCAAGTCTGTCTACCTGAGCTGGGAGACTCTCTCCCAACTGCAGTGTAGACCTACCCCACAAAGATCTAGGCAGCAGTTGGAAAAAGGGGAAAAGGAAGAAGTTGGTGAGCATTGTCTGGAGAGAGCTGTGTGACACCAAAGAGAGCAGTAGCAGAGCTGCTGGTGAAGAGGGAGAATTGGTGAGCTGTTAGGTGACTGCTGTGGATAGGAACTATTGGAGAGAATTGGCCACAGCTGGGGAACCCAGCTGAACAGAAGGCTGTGCAGAAGTACCTCAGCCAATGCCAGCTGAGCCTAGAAACAAGAGGGTTGATTCTGGAGGGAGGCTCCCATGAACAGGGGTAGGCTGTTCACACAAAGGAGCTTGGGGCATGGAAAGCTGCAGGGAGCCTTCTCACAGGAGGCCTGAGTCAAGGGCTACAAGAAAAGAGATGTAAACATCATGAAGTATTGCCAGAGGTGGAGGCCCTGGAACAGGAGCAGAGGAACTGAGAACAGAGTGGTGATTGACTCTTGGAACTCTTGTGGTCTGGGGAATGGTCCATAGAGCTGGAGGCAGCTGCATTTTAACCTGTTGTACTTTGAGGGTTTTGAGTCTGAGTCTGAGGGATTTGCTGAAGGTTGAAATTACTTTAATAAAGTATGCCCAGCAGCAGGGCTTGATTTGGACTCAGAGGAACAATCTTCCTTTCCCAGGCAAATAAGATGGCTGTTCATCTGATCTGTGGTGGAGAAGAAAGGTAACACAATCCTTCCTGAGCAGATGAAGGGGAAACTGTGGCAGACTTGCTGTGGTTGGCTATAGGAGGGTCCCTGGCAGGGACAAGCTCTGTTTAGAGATGATAAATGAAACAAACAGAACCCTGTAATTGTTGCTTTGCAGGTACTGCAACGAACTACATAACCCTTCCAGTGCTTTTGTTAATATTACTTACTATTTCTGATGCACCATGAAAAATTGATTTGAAAGCTTGCCAAAACAATGGGAGGAAATCGTGCCTGATGACATTGGGGAGAGCGACTATGGGACAAGCACTTATTAATACTAAAGCATGACAATCAACAAAGAATGGATACAAAACTGGATACTCAACGTCATTTGCATTTAGAAACGTTTTTGGGTTTTGCATGCGGGGCATGGAATTTAGACACAACTTTAGAAACAACCCTTTTCTTTCTGTGGCTTTTTAAAGGTTGGGATGGTCTATCTTTAAAGCCTTCTTGTAATTTTTATTTTGCTAGAGTCCGATATTCCCATAAAGGAGCTTTTCCATGCTGCCCAGGAATGGACTCACCTCATTGTCGTACCTGCTGTCCCCTGGGGGAGCTGCAGTAGTTCACTGGCTTCTGTGGCTGTGTCTTTTCTGGGAGGAGCAGGACAGGGATCCTTCAGCAGCTGTAGACAGAGTAGGAGCCTGTATATGAACAGCCTCAGCTGAGGGGAGGAAAGGGCTAGTGGCTGATTTATTTCAGCTGGGCTTCCTGTGGTGGGGAGTATGAGAGGGGTGTGTGGGTGTATGTGTGAACAAGAGAGAGAGAGGTTATTGTGGGCTCCAGTACTCGCAGGGTAGGGCTGGGGACTGGCGCACACATGCCCTTCCTCTGCAGCAGTGTAAGGCTCTCTCCAAAGTCCCCCAGGCTGTGATATAACAACACTACCTTCTTGGTTTGATGGTTTCCTGCATGGCTGCCTACCTCTGTGTTTCCCCCCCCCCCAGCCATCTCAGCCTGAATTGGCTGGAGGAAACTGCTTTACCATCTGTTCGTGCTTGGGTCATGCTTTTCTATTTTTATTTGTGTCGCCAAGCAATAAATAGAGTCCCAACACCCTGACGCAGCAGCAAGTACAAACTGTTCCACCATCAGTGATTTGGAAAGCATGCCCAGCCCTAGTTCTCCACAGCATGTGGACTAACGTATCTGCAAAGAGGGAGAAAGAGGGAGAGGACTGGGGACAGTGATCTCAGCCATCAGACAGGCATGAAACAGGCTGCAAAAGAGGGAACTACGGCAGCACATGCAAAAGGCAAGAAGCCATCTGTCAGCAGTGCTTGACTTAGAAAGCACCCTGGGTCAGAGGTAGAGGTGCTGGAAAGAGATGGCATGCTGGCAACCAAAAACAGCAATAGTCTCATTAAAAAAGCATCCCTCAGTCCATTTCCATTAAACATCCACATCCACCCAGTTGGTGACCAGGTGGCCAGTTTTCGACCGGAATGTAGGGGGATTTTTATCTACCTTGCATTTGCCCCTATATGCCATCTTGGATTCAACTACCTGGAATCCATGCTGGGTACCCTTCTTCCCCACCACTTTTGGTTTTGGTGCCTTTTTCCATGCAAAGCCGGGAAACTGGCAGGTCACCTGACAGAGTCTGCCCAGCAACTGGAACAGTATAAAAGATCAGCTCACCATTCAGGCGGGGCTGCCCATCTTGGAGGCAGAGTGTGCTGCTGTTCTAGGGAATAGTTAGTGCTCCTCTCTGCAGGATAGGTAGGCCTAGTACCACACTAGGGTTGTAGGGAGGGTAACTTACCTTGCATGCGAGGATAGCTGTCATCTGCTGTCCTGATTCTTCAACTCTCATCCACGCACGACGGCGCTGGGAGGAAGATCAGTAAAAGGAGGAGACAGAGTAATCATCTACCTGTCCAAGTTCCTGCTTCTTGTACCTGCCAGTGTCATCTGAATCCGGAGTCCAGTCAGTTGTGACGGTGCGAGCTGCTCCTCAAGCTGCAAGAGATGGCAAAGGAGCAACATCTTGTTCTTTACTAGGACTGATCTGGGTTTATCCTTGGGTCAGGGCTTCAAGCCCTCTACCCTGTTACAGCCAAAGCCTGTCATATTCTGGCCTCCTTTTCTGTTACAATCGGGAGTCCCTTAGTGTTTACAAAGCGATACTTACCTGTGTTATTTACCTTGTCTTACCTACTTGTTTAACTGTTGCCTGTTAATAAACCTGTTCCTTATTTTGTACCTTATCCCTTTGTCCGCTTTCCTTGGGGTAAAACAAACCCGTTGATACCTGCGGGACAGGGAGACAAATCTCAGACTGTTTCCCCCAGCCAAGGTATAAAATCCAGTCAACAATTTGGTGACCGTGGCAGGACTCCCTTTTGTTTTTGTTTGCCCTGTTTATTATCTGGCTTGGCTATAACATACAACCCAGAGGTTGCGTGGTTGGGTGACCACTCTGAGTGCACACAGAGTGGAGCCAGCGGGCAGACCTAATAGCTGGTGACTGGAGTGTCGCTGCGACCCACTATGGGAGCTCATAAGCCGGCTACCGTGTGAGGCAGTTGTGTCCCACTTTGCCAAGTGCCAACCGCTTTCTGGTCTGAGGCATACCTCAGGGGAAGCATCGGCCTTGTGTGCCAGAGGTATAGGAGGCTTAGCAAACCTTCTGGCCCCACCTGCCTGGAAGAAATCCAGCAGGGGCAGAATTCAGATTACGGGCCTTTTGGCCAATTGTGTGGTACCATCTGGGATCCCAGCCTGACAGCTGAGGGAGCAAGGCTTACCGCTGCCCTATCCTTCGGCCAGAGCCAAGGAGGTCACTGACAGTTTGGGTCAGGGAGGCAGGCTGCAGATCTAGGCAGCATAGCTGAGTTCCTGGGCGAACTATGGCTGGCCTGGTCCTGCATTTGGTGATGATGTTAGAGCAAGTGCAGAAGCCAGCTTGGCTCTGTGGGTCTGGGAACTCCAGCTCACTTGATTGATATTAGCTGTCACCAGATATTAACTAAGTCCCCAACGCACTTCGGTCATTGCTGAGAGTGTGGGCACTGCTACCATTGTAGGGAATCGCAGCAGCGAACTAAAGTTGCTTGAGGGCTGGGCAGGACAAATCACTTGTCCCACCATGAGTACGCGGACCCTATGCTGTAGAAGGCTGGAGTATGCAGCACAATAAAGAGTATTTGGTGTCTGGAGTGCATTATTTTGGCAAATGGAAAAATCCCTGGACTGAGGGGTTATTCCAGGGCCGGGATCCTTTGATCACCTTGTCCCGGAGGTGGGAGGCTTTGGTGTCTGAGAAGCCTAAGCCATCTCATTAAAATTAAGAAAAGAGCCCTGATCTATGGCCTATACCTAGCCTGCGTGGAGTTAGGCAAGAGCGAGGCAGCCAAGATCAGTGATTTAGAGTCCCAAATAAAATCTCAGGATCTGAACTGGAAAAATTGGGCTTTAAAATAGAGGGACTAGAGGCACAGAATGGCACCTGTGTGTATCAGATTGGTAGATTCGAGCTACAGGTCTAGGACCTTAGCGACCTGCTACGGAAGAGAGAGAGAGAGGGAAAAAAACTCCTCTCCCTAAACACACAGCAGGCTGAGTCTCAGGCCACCATCAGAGAGCCCCTCAAGGAGCTGCGCTCAGGCCAAAGTCAGCAGGCCGAGCACATGGCTTGTAAACAGGCCACGGGAAAGCTCCAAGAGAAGCTCAAAAAAACGCCGGGGCATGTTAGGAGCCGTGAGCAAGGCTCCTGTATGTAAGGGCAGATCAACCAGCTGCAGCTGTAGCCTGTGGGCAGTCCTGTGGGCTCTGAGGAGGAGTTTTGTCGGGCTTCCCTGAAATCCGCCAAGGGCAAGCAGCCCTCAGCTCCCGTACAGGAGGCCTGCGAGGAGGGGAACAAGCTGCCTATGGCCCCTGTTACAACAACTGGAATCAGTTACGGGCCAGGGTCATCTAGATCCCTAGAGACTCGTCAAGAGCTTAAGGTCTACACGCCTGAGCAGGCCCGCGCCATGGGAAAAGCCTTAGGCCCTTTAACAAGGGACACTGCTATTGACTGGCTGGCAAAAGTCTGCTCCCTTTCTGGGTTCTCCTGCGAGTCCGTAGATGGTAACGAGGCTTTGCTACCTCTGCATAGCTGACTGCTGCGAAAAGGACAGGAGTGGTGTTGGGAGGAGTACCATCAAAAGGCGTTCTGCTTTCTCAAACAGGCTCTGGCAACAGCACCTGCCCTCGCCTATCCCAAACCAGACTGTCCCTACCACCTGCAGCTGGCTACCTCTGAGAATGGCATAGGTGCTGTCCTTATGCAAGATCAGGGGAGCAGAGTGCGTCCTGTGGCTTACGGCTCTCGCATCCTCAGTGAAGTCAAAAACACTTCAGCCCATGCGAGAAGGAGGTGCTCTCGTTAGTTTGGGCACTTAGCCATTGGGAATACCTTGTGGGAAAGGCTCCTGTGATCTTGAGAACATCTCATGCTCCCATAAGGTATGTGCTATCAGGCAAGATAAACAAGGAGAGAGTGTCATCTCCTCATTTAGCTAACTGGACACTAAGCCCTTAAACAAGGACACCAGGGTCCAAAAGACTCCTCAGTTGTGTATCCTACCCTATGCATTGTTAACAGGGGCAAGAGCACGAGTGTCCCCTGCCGCAGCAGGAACCTGTGGACACCTCCCCCTTTAAGGTAGAAAACGACTTTGCCAGAATTAAAGAACTAAGGTTAACTGTATGGGCAGTAGATGGCAGCTGTTACCACCACAACGGTCAGGTCTGTGCAGGTTACACTGCAATTCAGCCATCATCTCAAAAGATACTGCAAGGCACAGTGAAGCCATACTCTGCTCAGGCTGTAAAGGTGGTAGCTGTCTTAGCCGTTCTGCATGAGGAGGACAAGTGCACAAACATCTGTATTTATTCAGACTTGGACTGGATAGTTCGAGCCTTGAGTGACTGGACGCCTGTCTGGGCATCATGCCAGATGTGGTCAGCAGATGGAAAACCCATTAAGTATGCCAGCTACCTGCACCATGCATGGGACCTTGCCTCCAGCAGATCTGGAGCTACTTACCTGTGCAAGGTTAAGGCGCATTGTAAAGACCACACCGAGGCATCCAAGTTTAACCACCAAGCAGACCAACTGGCAAAGGAAGCTGCGTTATTAGGAGAAGAACACCAGTGGACCCTGTCTCCTGAGGTGGTTATGAAAATCCAACCACCAAATCCAGACTTGAGCACCCAGCTTGACATCAGAGAGTAGCAGTTGACAGACCAACAAGTGCAGGACCTCTTAGGAAAAGAGGAGCATTGTGGCTACACCATCTTTAAGGACAAGCATGGCCTGGTTCTAGCCCTCAGAAAAAAATATTGAGGATTCTAAGTGTAAGCAGAGTCAGGATGAGCTCTACCCTGACATCTGGTGGTGAATTATGGGGAGTGTGGAAAAGAACTTCAGCGGCTGATCTTGTTTGCATAGGCACATCCACTCGCCTGGCATGAAACAACAGCAACTCAAAGTGGTTACTTTGGCTGGTGTGGGATCCCCAGTTTTCTCTGTTATTGGGACAGGAAGAATAAAGTTTTGTTACCCTGATTCTGTGAATCAAGGCCAGTGAAACTGTTGTATGACAGAAGGACTGAGTGAGTCCTTCACCATTACCTAAGTAGCACTTGCTTGACAAGGGGCATGGGTTACAAAACCCAGTGAATAGAGAGAGGATGGGGACAGGTGTTTGTACCTGATGATATGGGCCCTCTCTGAGGGGTTGAAACACCAATTGCACTACCTCCTCTCTCCACTGTTGGATATCAGAGCTAACTTTCATTCCATTATAAGTCTAGTTACAGACTGCTGAGCTGAATTCACTTTGGGCCAATGGTGCACTAGCACTGGGGCTCCCCTACTATGAGCTGAAATTGCTTAGTTATTAAGAGCTGAGATCACTGAGGCTGTGTTAACTAGTGGGGGAGCCTGAAGCTATATTGCTAAGCGGCTGGCGGAGCAGCTAGCAGAGTGGAGCCTTGCGGGGACGGTTGGAGTGGAGCTGAGTGACTCACAGGTCGGTGAGTGGAGCGGAGCGGAGCAGAGCAGAGCAGAGCGGAGCCTTGTGGGAGCGGCCCAAGGGACGGCTGAAGTGGAGCAGAGCTGAGCGGCTCACAGGTCGGTGAGCAGAGTGGAGCAGCTGCCAGAGCAGTTCGTGGGACGGCGGGAGCAGCTCACGGGGCAGCTGGTGGAGTGGAGCGGCTCGTGGTGAAGGCTGCGGTGGAACCCCATCGGCCTCGGATCACGTAAGGTGCCCCTTAACACCCTGCGTGCCCCCCCGAACTCTGGGGCTGCACTGACCAGGGACAGAGACTTTGGGGGGTTGTTGGACTTTTGGGACTTTGGTGATCCTTGGGTTGCTGGTTTCAAGAACCCAAGGGAAAGGACACAGCCCAGCTTGCTGGGGTGGGTTTTTTTTTTTGCTCATGGTTTGTGTTATGAATCCTGTTTGTGGTGTTTTTCCAATTTAATGCTGATCTCGTTTACCTCATGTTATTAAACATTTTCTGTTACACTCAGACTCCGTGCTTGCAAGAGGGTAAGTATTGCCTCTTAGAGGCACCCAGGGGGTGGTATGTAATTGTCCCAGGTCACTGGGTGGGGGCTCGAGCCGGTTTTGCATTGCGTTATTGAAACGGAACCCCTAGATACAGAACCCGGCCCTTGTTGCTGCCAACTTAGATGGACAGAAGGGTTACATAAGCCAGTGCTAGTAATGCTGGTGTGTCTCCGCAAGGAAATTGTGACCCTTGCTCATAACCGGGGTCCTTTCTGTCCAGAAAAGACTGCCGCAAGAATCACACAAGTGGCATGGTGGCCCAACTTAAACGAAGACATCGCCCTGCATATACAATCTTGCCCGAGTTGTGCAGACAATAACTCTGACAGCCAAGTTATTAAAGGTCTACTGCAACATCACTCTGCTGAAGGCCCATGGTGCAGGTTGCAAGTGGATTACATAGGACCTCTCCCTTGCACCAGCCGTGGACATAAGTACTGCCCAGTGGTGGTCGATGTTTTTACGAAGTGGGTTGAGGTGTTCCCCACCTGGAACAATGCTGCCACAACCACCACCAAGGTGCTACTGGAGCAGACATTCGCCCAGTTCGGCCTCCCTGTAGAGAGAGACTCAGACCAGGGGCTGCACTTCATAGGGGAGGTCACCAAAGTCTTTTGCCAGGCACTAGAAATCCGCCAAAGATTCCATATTGCGGGCCACCCACAAAGTTCGGGTCTCATTGAACGAACAAACCAGACCTTAAAAACAGCATTACGGAAGGTCATAAGCCACCAGAGCAAGGACTGGGACATAAAACACCCACTTATTCTTATGGCGGTGAGATCTACCATCTCATCCCATGGCTTCACTCCACATGAAGCTATGACAGGCAGACCAATGAGAACTTTGAAACCTTGGTGGGTGGGAGGACAGCATCCTGACAAATACCAACCTCGACTCGCTATGGACAATTATGAGACGGCTCCTGAATGACATCAGTACCATTCAACACCAGGTGGCTGTGCAATTAAGCTCCACTCAAAAAACTATGGACAAAAGGCTGGAAAACATCAAGGCAACCGAGTGGAAGGTCGGGGATAAGATTTTGTATAAATTCTACTCTAACCAGGGACACACTCTTAGCCCTAGATGGGTGAGCCCAGCAACTATTATAAACAAAGCTAGTCCCTGTGTGTACCAAGTTGAGATCCCAGGTAAAAAGGGTAGATGGGTTAAATGGTTTCATTCAACTCAAATGAAAGAGTGGAAAGGAGCCAAGTCCACTGGCAATAACTAATTGCTGTCTTTTTCTTGTTCTACGGCAGGGAGTCCACCTCTGCCATTGCCTGATAGGTCTCTTTTTAACTGTAAATATTATAAATAGCGAGTTAATTGTAAGTCTGGGAGATCATTTTTACTGTAATCAAGGATCTGCCCAAATTAATCAAGTAACTGAGCAATTAGATGTAAGAGTCAGTTAAGATGTCTTTAAGTGCTCAGTTCAGGTGATCCTCTATGCAGATAAGAATGCACACCCCAGTCAGGTCGGTTTTTAGTTTTGTTAACTGCAGTAGTGACGTACACCACTTCTGCAACATTTTGAATATTAGAAATAGGTTTTGCTCAGAACATGAGCAGTCTAAGTTTCTGGTAAGCTGCTATGGTCACATAAACATCTCAGTGGCCACCAATGAATCAGGTATGTGGTATCTAGCGGGTCCTTATGGCGTAATTCAAAGTATGGTGGTAACTGTGGTCCCAAGCCACACGCTAACCATATAGGACCTGTGTAGTTAACCAAAACCTTAGAAGGCTGTCAATCACTAGTCCTAGCTATGCCATTAAACGAGTCACCATAGACATGCATTGTATTATCTGTTAAAGGTTGTGAGATTATTTGAAACGGAAAGGATGATCTCCAAAAACATTAGGGTAGCCTACTTCCTTTCAATCCTGTTAAGGCAGCTGGTGGAGCATCTGGACCTGACTCAACAGGTTGATAGGGTCCTAGAGCAGGGCAAAGCCACGATGCTTCCCATCCATCATTCAGCCAACCAGATTGAGGCCATCCTAAAAAGGGTGCAAAAATCTGCAGGAATCACTCACTGGTGGAATTCTTTGTTCACTGACCCCAACAAAATGTCAGAATCTTAGGATGAGCAAGGATATGCCTTCTCAATTATGTTGTTTATGTAAGTCATTCTGTTTATTTTGTATGTTGTGCTAATTAGATGGGTTAAGGATAAGTTTAGTAAGATCCAGCATCAATCCAGATGTGCTACTGTATCTAGCGTTTAAAAGGGTGTTGACATCTGGCTTTCTCTTTAAAGAGAGACTCCCTCATCCACAAGAAGGGAATTGTAGGGAGATTTTTGTCTACCTCGCATTTGTCCCTATACACCATCTTGGATTCAACAACAACCACCTGGAATCCATACTGGGTACCCTTCTTTCTCACCACTTTTTCCATCCAAAGGCAGAAAACTGGCAGGTCATCTGACAGAGTCTGCCCAGCAACTGGGACAGTATGTAAGATCAGTTCACCAGTCAGGCGGGGCTGCCCATGCTGGAGGCAGAGTGTGCTGCTGTTCTAGGGAATAACTAGTGCTGCTGTCTGCAGGATAGGTAGGCCTAGTACCACACTAGGGCTGTAGGAAGGCTAACTTACCTTGCATGCAAGGATAGCTGTCATCCGCTGTCCTGATTCTTCAACTCTCATCCACCCACAACGGCGCCAGGAGGAAGGTCGGTAAAAGGAGACAGAGTGATCATCTACCTGTCGGAAGTCCTGCTTCCCGAACCTGCCAGTGTCATCTGGATCTGGAGTCCAGTCAGTCGTGACGGTGCGAGCTGCTACTTAAGCTGCAAGAGATGGCAAAGAAGCAACAT
Source organism: Trachemys scripta elegans (assembly GCF_013100865.1). Lineage (NCBI taxonomy): Eukaryota > Metazoa > Chordata > Testudines > Emydidae > Trachemys > Trachemys scripta. Next base: position 105,767,989 of record NC_048301.1, on the reverse strand, counting down.
CTTGTTCTGTACTAGGACTAATCTGGGTTTATCCGTGGGTCAGGGCTTCAAGCCCTCTACCCTGTTACAGCCAAAGCCTGTCATATTCTTGTCCCCTTTTCTGTTACAATTGGGAGTCCCTTAGTGTTTACATAGTTGTACTTACCTGTGTTATTTACCTTTTTACCTACTTGTTTAACAGTTGCCTGTTAATAAACCTGTTCCTTGTTTTTCACCTTATCCCTTTGTCAGCTTTTCTTGGGGTAAAACAAACCCGTTGATAGATGTGGGGCAGGGAGATGAACCTCAGATTGGTTCCCTTGGCCAAGGTAAAAAATGCAGTCAACAGGAACACCCAGTCAAAAAGAGATCCTGGGGGCTCCTGTCAGTACTGCTGACCGGGCTGTTTACTGTCTGGTTGGTGGTGCCATGCAGTGGGGCTGACAAGCTCCCTGCTAGCCTCCATGCAGCGCAGCTCCCGGGAAGCAGCGGCATGTTCCCCCTGTGGCTCCTACAAATAGGGGCAGCCAGGGGGCTCCGCACGCTGCCCGTGCCCCAAGCACCGCTCCCACAGCTCCCATGGACCAGGAACCACGGCCAATAGGGGCTTTTGGGGCAGCACCTGTGGACAGGGCAGCTTGAAGTAAGTGCCGCCCGGAGCCTGCACCCCTAAGCCCCCCCCCCCCCCCGCACTCCAACTCCCTGCCTCAGCTCTGATCCCCCCATCCTCTGAACCCCTCGATCCCAGCCTAGAGCATCCTCCTGCACCCCAAACACCTCATCCCCAGTCCCACTCCAGAACCCACACCCACAGCAGGAGCCCTCACTCCCTCCCACACCCTAACCTCCTGCCCTAGCCCTGATCCCCCTCCCGGCCTCCAAACTCCTCAAGCCCAGCCCGGAGCACTCTCCTGTGCCCCAAATCCCTCATCCCCAGCCCCACATCATAGCCTGTGCCCTCAGCCCCCCACACCCCAACCCTCTGCCCCAGCTTGGAGCCCCCTCCCATACTCCAAACCTCTCAGCTCCACCCCACCCTGGAGCCCCCTCTTGCACCCCAAACCCCTCATCCCTGGCCCCACCCCAGAGCCCACACCCCAGCCCCCTGAGCCAACCCAGTGAAAATGAGCGAGTGAGTGAGGGTCGGGGAGAGCAAGCAACAGAGGGAGGGGGGATGGAGTGAGCAGGGGCAGGGTGTCGGAGAAGGGTCGAGGCATGGGATGGGGCTAGAGTGTTCGGTTTTGTCCGAGTAGAAAGTTGGCAATCCTAGCACCCATCCTTGCAAAATGGGATGACCTGCTGCCCTCTCCCCATCTCTGCTTTTTTTTTTCCGTTTCCCACCCACTGTTTCGTATATCACCTGCTTTGCCCCTATTGTCACCCACCCACACATGCCCTTTAGTGTACAGGAACTCCTCACTTAACGTTGTAGTTATGTTCCTGAAAAATGCGACTTTAAGCAAATCAAATTTCCCCATAAGAATTAATGTAAATGAGGGGGTTAGGTTCCAGGGAAAAAATTTTCACCAGACAAAAGACTATTTTATATATATATATATACACACACACAGAGTATAAGTTTTAAACAAACAATTTAATATTGGTACACAGTGATGATGATTGTGAAGCTTGGTTGAGGTGGAGGAGTCAGAGGGTGGGATATTTCCCAGGGAATTCCTTACTGTTAAATGAATTAGCAACTGACTGAGCCCTCAAGGGTTAACTCTCACAACACTCTACAAGGCAGCAGGAAAGGCGGGAGGGCAAACAGAGACACACACCCTGTGTGAGAGAGAAAAAATGCGCATTTTCCCTTTAAGTAGCTGACCCCAGGCTTAAGTATACTGCCTTGTTAATTAAATCAGCTTGCTGAGACCTGAGGGCAGCTACTGCCTAGAAGCTCCCTCCCTCCATTGAGTATCCTCCCTGCTCTATGGAAGACAGGGTAAGTGGGGTGCAGGAGCAGGGGGGGACCCCCTGACATTAGCTCCCCTCTTCCCCTCTCCCCCCTATACAGCAAGCAGGAGTCTCTGGGAGCAGCTCCAAGGCAGGGCAGGAGCAGCACATGGCAGTGCGGGGAGGGATAGCTGCTGCACAGGGAACTTAGGGGAGTGGGGAACTGATAGGGGGGCTGCTGGTTCACCCTGGTTCCAACCACCCACCAGTTAGCTGCAACGGGCTGCTCTTCCTGCAAGCAGCGGACAAAACAGGTGGCTGCCAAACGACGTTAGAAGGGAGCATGTCACAACTTTAAACGAGCATGTTCCCTAATTGATCAGCAACTTAACATTGAAACAACGTTAACCGGGATGACTTTAAGTGAAGAGTTCCTGTAATATTATTTACCCTGTTCCGCTAGGTCAGTTTGTTCTTTTCTCTCCTTTCCAATGCCTCCTTTCCCCCCTATTCTCCCCCTCTGTATTCTGCACCGTTGCCTTTGGCGCCCTCTAGGGGAGGCTTCATACATAAGCCAACTAGCCAGGAAACGCTGACCTAGGCATGTTTCCATGGGAATGTTATAAAGATCCCCGAACAGGAAAGCCTGTTGTGTTTTAAAACTCCAACCCAATCCCTACCAGATGAAAGACATTTTGTTCTAACCTGCCTGTTATTGCTGCCAAATGTATTCCAAACACAGCTTCCTTGTCATAAATTACTGTAGTTAGCAACACTCCAGAAGGCAGAGATACATATTTAAAAACTGACAGTGCAAATGAAATAGCAGCAGTTTACATTACAGATGACTCACCACGGGGCCCCTCTTAAAGGGATTCAGTCAAGTATTTTAGACTACAAACATAACTGATCTTTAACATTGCATGTTCTCATAGGGGCGATAGCTGCCACAGTGCTGGAGGCCTTGAAGAAAGACATCTCCAAGTGCTCCAAGAGGAACAAGGATTACAGCACAGTAGATAGCAGATGGTACACGCATCCATTGAGAATATGATAGCAGCTTAGTTTAGATGTGGGACCTAGAATGTGCAGTGTTTGTTTCTTAATTATTTAGCATTGGGAGGATTGATTAAATAAATTCCTCTAAGGCTATGTCCACACTGTACACCACTTTCAGTAGCATGTAGAGTATGCGTAGCTGCACACCACAGGGAAAACCAGGTCACGTCCACACTCTGGTGCATAGCTACATGCATCAGTGAAAGGCTCTGGCAGAGGGGAGGCAGTAGCTGCCTCCCTCTGGAGGGAGCCTTTTCCTGCTGCTGGAGCCTTTCCTTGCGGGGAGTTGGGGAGGAAGGCTCCAGCAGCAGAAAAACAGCAGGATGCTACACCGCTAAAAATAGTGTAAACTGGGGAGGCACTGCTTGGGTAAGTAGAGAGCCATGTAGGATACATACTCACTGTCATGTTTTTCTGTACCAGATATGGACTGGTCAGACAGCCAGCTTATACATACCAGATGTGTTCATCATAAGATCCTTTAATGTTCTGCCAGGCATGGCTCCAGATTAGCTTAAATAAAGTATTTGACATACAGTGCTACCTAGTGACTGATATATATAATGCATTTTAATATTCCATTACATTTCCCCATTTAAGTTCTACATTACCATTTTTACACTATCACACTGTCTTTGAAGTTCAGTATGTATTAGTCTGTTAAATGTCTCTGAATCATACCGGTTTTCTAATTACACTACCTGAACACATAACAACTTGGTCATCTAGCTGTTCATTAGTAGCAATGACAAGCCATGGTCAGTTTGGAATCTTTGAGTGTTGTCATCTTGTTCTGCACCCATCTGTAGATCTATTCTGCTCAGTGTTTCTCAACTTTTTTTGATACCAGGGACTGGCTTGCTGCCTTCCTAAAATGTGTCAGGGAGAACCTGGCTCACAGACTGGCTGTTGAGAAACACTGCTGTGCAGTGTTCTTTCTGAGGAACAAACTGTAAATGTTGATGGTTTCTGCTGAACTCTCCACTGTCGGTCTTGATCACATATGATCTGGGCACTGAATTCATTTTCTTTACAACAGCTGGAGTTGTCCATCCTTTTTCCTCCATCCAATTTGACACGAACACGGGCATCAGGTTCTACACCTGGCAGTTCTCTAAGTGATGCCTGTTGTTGTACACAGATCTATTAGCCTTTTCATCTGATTTGGCTTCTCTCTTCACATCTAGCCACTTTGGAAATAGAGTCTTTTCCAAAGCTGGAGCAGTTGTTCTAAGTTGTCCTCCTACCAGGAGTTGTGCTAGACTATATCTAGTGGCTGTTATTGGTGTTGATCTGTAACTCAGAAGAGCAAGAAAAGGATTTTCTTGGTTGTCTGTACAGCTCTCAATTTGTTTGTGTGTAATATGGGCTGCAAGTAATATGATCAAAATCATATTTTGTTCAGAATGACAAATTCTGCTGCAGTACATTGTGGTCAGTTGTCCATCATTAGTTGTCCTGGAACACCAAAATGAGCAAGAATGCCTTTCAGTTTCTCAATAATAGTGCAACATGTTATGTCTTTCGAGTACATTATTTCTATATACCTGGAAAAATAATCCGCAATGACCAGGTAATGATGTCCTCTGAATTTACATAAATCCGCAGCTACTCTCTTCCAAGGTCTGTCTGGTAAAGGTGTTTGTACACTGCATGATTCAGTATTGTCTCTTAAATTGATTTGTATGGAGTTTCCTTTCAAAAGTCCAATGTCATCAAATCCTCTATCGAGTTCTTCCACCTTTCTCAATAAACCCATCATGGCTGCCATACTGCAGCTGAGAAGGTTGTTGGTCTTTGATCACATGCACTCAAGGCATAGTTTTTATCTTTGTAAGTTGTTTCTGTGGTCAACTGGCCTATGCAGTTCTGAATACCTGCAGGGCTAGCTAGAGCTGTCATGTGACTTCAGCTCTGGGAGGAGTTGAAGGTGACTGTAAGTCCCTTCTGTGATGTCAGCTCCTAAGCCAATTTTAAAGTCAATAGTCTTGCCATGAATATTCAGTTTCACTCTCCAGGCAGGCTCTGGCATCACAAGTGATAGATCCCAGAAACATTGGCTTTTGATTGTCTGTAATATGAGCAAATTCCCTGACTGCTTTGGTGTGACACTGATGCAAAATGTCCATATCTCATGCATTTATTACACCATGTGCCTTTAGCTGGACATGCATAATCTCTTGGGACATGACTTTTTCCACACCTCATGTATGCTGGCTGGAATTTCCCTGTAACGGGGTGGAACTCACCATCTCAGTGCCTCCTGCTGGCCATCCTGGGAATTAGCTCTCATTTCACCAGAGCACCCTCATCTAGCAATGTCTGGCGATGTCATACCCGTACTAAGGGGGTATGTAGTGCATGTACTCTACACACTGCTGTAAGGAGTGTGCAGTGTAGACATAACCCTCAGTCAAAATAAATGCCCTATTTCCTGAGGGCCTGGTCCTACTGAAAGACTTCCATTGACTTCAACTGGCTTTGGATTAAGCTCATAGAGCAGGGGTAGTCAATTATTTTTTGTCAAGGTCCAAATTTCTTGGTTAAGGTATAGTCAAGGTCCAGACTCCAGAGAAAATAATAATAATAAAAAAAAACTAGTAACAATAATGATAATAACTAAATAAAAAGATTTCAGGATCTGTTCAAAAATGTGTGGCTGTTCGGATTTGGCCCGCAGTCTGCCTATTGACTATCCCCGTCATAGAGTGATGTTAAACATGAGGCCTAAAGGGCTTTGCGTGTCCTGTTAAGCAAACGCAAAGCTACTGTGTGAGACTAGAGCTCCATTCTAAATGTCCCTGTTGGGCTCACTCGAAATTGCTCTCAGGCAGAAATCACAGACTTGTGATTTGGAATTGTGATCTTTTTTCCCCCTACCAGCCCTACTATGAATTATTGTTCACTTCACAAAGGTGGCATTGCAAAGATTAGTTAGTTTGTAAATGGTTCTTTGGATGAAAAAAGAACTAGAAATGAATATTTATTTTAGATAATGGGCTCTGGAATGGATTCTGGGTTATCTATGTTCTGTTCCCAGTGTTACTACCAAACTTCTGGGTGATCTTCACTTCCCTGTGCCTGAGTTTTCTCATCTGTAAACTAAGGATAGTTGGTACCAATCACCCATGTAGGTGCTTTGAGATCTATGGATGAAAAGTGCTCTGTATGTGCTAAATAGGATGGAGGTTCAGAGAGCAGACTAGAAGGGGGCTCACCCTCAGGCTGGGCCTCTGGTTGCTACTGTAATAGAGGTGATACGTGACTACAGTGGTTGGGCACGTTGCACTTTGCCCTGTAGCTGTGCACGTCACGCTGGCTGCAGGAGCACTGTGGGGAGCAGCATTCACCATACACCGGCTGGTTCGTAGGGCCCTGTAACATGGGGCGGCGCAGTACCAGCGCCGGCCAGCAGAGGGCAGTGTTTAAGTTGGCTCCCGCTCTCCTAGGCCTGGGCGTGGAGCCTTGTGCTCTGATCAGCCCCAGCCTGTCACTAACGGCCGCCCTGCCCCCTCCCGCTGCTCCGGCCTGGTCTATCAAGCTGGCCCGAGCTCGGCGCACTACAATTCCCAGAGGGCAAAGCGGGTGGGTGTTTCTCCCCCCCCCCCTCCCGCTTTGCCTCATGGGAATAGCAGCTCGAGGGGCTGGGAGCTGTCGCTCAGTAGTGGCTCAGCGGGCGGTGGGGACTCGGCTTCCCAGCGTGCTCCGCGCGGGCCGCCGCGGCTGACGGCGCCCTTCCTGTGCGCGCGCCGCGCTGCGGGGAGCGGCCGGATATACCCGCCTGGGCCGCGCGCTGCGAGGAGGAGCGGTTGGGCCGCGCTCCGTGAGGTACGGGCCGCGCGTGTTCCCGCCCTGCCCGCGGCGGTCTCGGCCTCGCTGCGGGCACCGCGGGGCCTGGGGCTCGGGCGGGTCGGTTCCCTGGTCGGCCGGGGACTGCCCGTCCGCCCCGGGGAATTACCCCCTGGCTAGCCCGGGGTCACAGGCCCCTGGGCTTTCCCCTGCCGGGGGGGCTCACAGCCCCGCCTTCCCCTGCCCCGGGGTCACAGCCCCCCTGAGCCGAGCCCCGGCCCCCTACCGGGATCACAGCCCAACCCCCCGGGGGTCATAGGCCCCCTAGCTCCGCCCCCATCCAGTGTCACAGCCCCGCCCCCCAGCGTCCCAGGCCCCGGGCCCAGAACCTCCCTCCTGCTCCACCGTCTCAGCCGATCCCCACTGCCTCCCCTGCATCGTAACCCTGCCTGGGGGGTCACAGTCACAATTNCACAGTCCCCCTTCCCCTGCATCACAGCCCCTCCCCGGTGCCTCCCCTGCATCCTAACCCTGCCTGGGGGGGGGGTCACAGCCCCTCCAGAGTGCCTCCCTTGCATCCTAATCCTGCGTGGGGGGGCATAACCCTACCCCAGTGCCTCCCTTGCATCATAACCCTGCGTGGGGGGTCACAGTCCCTTTCCTCTGCATCACAGCCCCTCCCCACTGCCTCCCCTGCATCATAACCCTGCCTGGGGAGTCACAATCCCCCTTCCCCTGCATCACAACCCTGCCTGGGGAGGTCACAGCCCTTCCCCAGTGCCTCCCTTGCATCATAACCCTGCCGGGAGGGGGGTCACAGTCCCCTTCCCCTACATCACAGCCCCTCCTGAGTGCCTCCCTTGCATCATAACCCTGCCTGGGGGGGGGGGCGAGTCATAGCCTGTCCCTAGTGCCTCCCCTGCATCATAGCCCTCTCTGTGTAGTGAGATCACTGTCTTGCCTTGGGGAGCTGTGAGCTCAGCACATGACACGCTGCGAGGCTGTCAGATGCTGCTGTCTGTCTTAAAATACTGATGTGACCCCCCATCACGTACTGCTAGGGTATCTGAGATCCATCACTAACAGCTGTCTCCTGTAAAGCCTTGCCCTGGAGGCATGAGTGTGGTAACAGCTGACCTGGGGTGACTGTGCTCTCTGGCCCCCCCTGCAGCAGGAGGAGGAAGGAGGGAGAGCTTGATTGAGAGCAGCATGGAAGATTCTCCTGGGGACCTGTCCATTCAGAGAGATGCCATCCTGTCTGAGTTGTACCATATTCAGATCACCACCAAGAAACTGTGAGTCTCCTTGGGATGTAGGGGTCAGTACTCTTGGTCTTTGTTGTCGAGGTGGAAGAGGTTTTCAAAGTTTGGGAACTTTTCCTTTCTGTCTTTCTGCCAGTCTCAGCTGTGGTGAACTGCCAGTTTGAAAGCAGCCCTTATGCAGGTGCATTTGCTCCTTTCTCCTTCATGTAGTTTGGAGGATTGCTGTTGTTTCTGCAAAAGCTATTGAACCATGTGCTATGACTGCAAAGTGTCATAAGGCCAGTTTTTCAAGTGCTCATCTTCCATTTCACCCAACTAAAGGCTGTATTTTCAAATGCGCCCATTATGACATATGTCCAAATTTTACTCCTGGGGTGCCAAAACAGTTAAAAATTCTACATACAAAATTCTGTCAAAATAACACTTCATAATCACACCAGTTTAAATTATTTTGGTAATTTATTTCAAAATCTCTGTCAGCAAGTATGTCTGTAACAATTCAGACACAAAAATTCTCTCAGGCGTAGAGTGTTAAAGAAACCCCTAATACAATCTCTGCCACCTTCCCCAGTGCGCGCCCCCCCCCCGCCAATACACCAGAACCCCCCACCCCAAACTCAGATGTGGGGCCCCCCTGGGCTGAATAAATGCACCTCCCCTCCCCCCGAGCCCAGCCGTGGCCCCTCCTCTGAAAACCCTGGGATCCAGTGGGAGAAACAGCCTGATGCTTGGTCCCAGGCTTTCATGGAGTTTCCTGCGTGCTGCCCTCTCCTTCCCTCTCGGCATGCTGGGAACTGCACCTCCCAGGAACTCTCTAGCTCCCTCTCCCGCCTCTCAGCAGTATATTCAATGTGTGAGCTGGGCTTTGCTGGCTCCAGTAGCCCCTACTGGCTGCTAGCAGCACTGCAGCCCATTTCTGTGGCGGAAAAGGAAATTCTGCGCACACATTAATTTCTTCAAAATTCTGCATTGCACAGTGGCACAGAATTTCCTCAGGCATAGGCATAGACTCTGTGGGTGCTCCAGGGCCCCGTGGATATGTGCCTCCCCCTTGTGCCTCCTCGCATCTGCTGTGAAACAGCTGTTTTGGGGCATGCAGGAGGCTGGGAGGGAGGGAGAGGAGCAAGAAAACGGCACGCTTGGGGAGTGGGGGAACTGAGTGGGGCGGGAAGAGGTGGGGCAGGAGTGGGAAGAGGTGGGGGAAATGGGGCCATGGGGGAAGGGGTGGAGTGGGGCGGGGCCTGGGACAGTGTTGGGTGATCGAGCACCCCCTGGCACTTTGAAAAATTGGCCCTTGTGTCCCCAGGAGTAAGATTTTTAAAGGTGTTCAGGACCCAGTGTAAATAATCTTTTTCTCTTATTTTGATGTCTAACTGATTACAGGTTTTCAAAATTTGGCCCCGATTGTAAGTGCTCAGCTCTTTTGAAATCTGGCCCATACTTTTCTCCCCTCTCTGGCCTGCAAATTTTACCATTATGGGTGTAGTGTGCAATGCTGTTCATGATTACTATTATTTATCAGTTATTCTTGTTGACCACACTGATTTTGACACTCCTCTGCTAAAAATCTCTTTTCATTTAGTCAAATTCAGTTCTCGATGGGGTATTTTGTAGCCACTGGAAACTAAAAAGAAAATTTTAAAAACATCTGTTGTTTTTCTTTCCCATTGAATTCAGGCTGGGACCATGAATTTTGGCATTGGCATTATGTCCTGAGTGGCTTCATTGGTGTATGTCTCAGCAGAAAGTGCAGAGTTCTTTTTCCAACCTAAATCCCAGAAATGTCTGCAGAGTTTTTATTAGCACAGGCTCATGTCAAAAATTAGGAATCAGTGCCACAGTTGGAGATGACTGAGAAATGTGCTAACCGTTCCTTTTAAAATATCATTTTAAAAAAAATGAATTTTCCCACCTTGTGATGTAGATATTTGTTTTCTAGGGTGCAGGAGCTGAGATCCTTGGTGGCTTTAACTGACCCAGAGGAAGGGAAATTGTTTCAGTCTCAAGAGACAGTGAGTGACTAGCACACTTTCCATGCCTATTTACAGTCTTTATTGAGAACCTATATTTATATAGTTTAGGCATATATTTTTTCTACCTTAAAATTTTGCAGTGTATTCATATATTGGAGGAAAAAACCCTGAATTGTTGTTTAAAACTGGTGTACTGGTAATAACAAAAACCTATTTTAACTAGGCCTATATTCTGAAATAAGCCCTGTATATGTGCATTAATTGCTCACATTCATGCACAAAAGAATGGTTTTATTTCAAACAAAAATTTATCAAGTGACAGAATGAGGTACATGTACCTGAGATTTGTAGCAATATGACTTGACACAGTACACAATGTCAGCCATGTACAACATCAGTTGAAATAAGGACAATCATAGTATTTCTTTAAATAGCACAGTGGATGCTGCAACCCTTTCCTCGGTGAGCCCTGAGAATGTTGAGCTCAGAATATAGCAGGGGTAGTCTCCTCACACTAGTTCTTTTCTGTTTCATTTGCACCACTTCTTAAGTCACACAGTTTTCCATGGTCTTGAATTGCTGTGGTGTGAACAGAATTGTTTCTCAGGACATCCTGTTCTGATGTGGTTCTCATTTCACAGATGAATTTATATTTGTTCTTTCTCATTCCAGGCTTTAAAGTCACTGGATATTTGGAAGACCTTATTTGCTGCAGCTGGGCCTAAGCCAGAGAGCACAGTTGAGTAACAGCCCAAAGATGGGAGATGAAGGTGCCGGTGAGCCCTTTATGGGTATAGTGGCTGGTGGGGCCAAAGATTATGAGGGCGCCCTACCTTCTGACACAGTTTCACTCAGTGATTCAGACTCTGAAGACTTTGGCTTAGTGGATGAAGCAGAAGTTGATACGATTTCTCCAGTGGAACCATCATCTTTGGATGATGTAGGTTATGGATCAGATGAGATCCCTGATTCTTCAAACAACAAACATAAGTCTCCTGTCCAGCCATTCCATCTGAGAGGCATGAGCTCTACCTTCTCGCTACGTAGCCAGAGCATATTTGACGGCCTGGAAGGGGCAGCCAAATTAGCGGCACCCTCTATGGCTGAAGATAACATTATTGATGGGAGGTTTAAGCGCCCTCTGCCCCCACCCACTCCTTTAAGCAAGATGGCTGCAGAAAGCCTTGGAAGGCAAAGCAAGCCACCCCCAGCTCCCAAAAGCTCTCCCGGAGTCCCGGACTATGTGGCACATCCAGAACGCTGGACAAAGTACAGCCTGGAGGGAGTTTCAGAGTCCAGTGATAAGACCAACAGGATGACTGCCATGGAGTTTCTAGAGGGCTTGAAGAAGAAAGAAGGAGAAGAAAGCTCAGCTATGCAAGACAGCTACACCCCATATTTCAACCAGGACCCCTCCAGCTATGGTGCTGGAAGGATAATATTTACCAAGCCCACAAAAATAGGCATGCGTAGTTCGGAAAGGAAAAGACCAGCAGAGGAGGGTGGTAAGAAGCTCATGAATACAAAGCAAGGTCTGAATGAGAAATCTTCCAAAAAGGGCAGTGACCTGAAGGACGAAGATGAAGTTGAGCTGGGCCATCTAGACATTGAAGGGAAGAAGACGATGGAGGAAGAGGAGCAGCTGAAGTTGAAGGACCTGGGTACAAAAAGGGAACTTGGCACAGGTTCCGCTCACACAGGTGAAGATGCTTTGGTGGAAACCGTAGGGTTTCACGGTAGTAAGAAAAGGAGTAGGAAGCATTTCCGTCTCAAAGCAGACTATGAAGAGGCTGAAGAGTCTTAAGAGAGAAACTAATTATACCCATCCAGAGGCTTCAGTGTTATTCCAGAAGGCTACCTTTATTTGCTCTCTCTCAGCTCAGATCTCACTAGTGGGGCAGGTGGCAGACATTTGTCTAGCACTCAGTTTCATGGTCTCCAAATATACTATTTTTAGTAAGTTTGTCAGAAATTAAGGTATAAAAACTCTATACCTGCAGGGAACAGTGTGAGTACAGCACCTGGAGGGGTAGGGAGTGGGGTGTGTGCTCTTGAGCAAGTCCCTCTGACTGACGCTGACACAGTGTCAAGTCTTTGACCACAGAGATAGGCTATCCTAACACAAGTACTTCAGCGGGAAAAGTGAGGGATCCAGGAGGATCCCCTGTCTTTCCCTACTTTTCCACCCTCTTAAAAAAATTAGAACCCCCTGGACAGTGCTGTAGAAGTCTGGGGTCAAAAGGGATCAGGATTGAAGAGGAACATATAAGGTAGAGTTTTAAAGTATTAAAAACCAAACCCAGTAGGATTAAGTTTGTATCCTGATTCCTACCTCAGAGAGGGAAATATTCCCTTAATATGTATGTCCCTAATTGGGATCAGGTGGGACAAGGATTGAGCCATGCTTTCCGCACTGCCACCGAAAATAAAAACACAGTAAGTAACCGACCATGAGCTGAGAGGGCACAATCAGGAGTTGCAAATTAAATGGTTTTTAAGGTAGTCTGAGTATTTTCCCTCGGTTACTTTCTAACATATCTTATTTGGTAAAAGTTTAAAAGAAACATGAGGCCTGTTGAGACAAAACATCTTTGGAAACATTTTAGCAAAGACATGCGTGAAAGCCTTAGCCACTTCTCAACATGCTGTATGTACAACTGAAATTTGTGTGACAGCTTACTGACTGGTCAAGCAGCCACAAGCTTTTACCCTGTGTGTGAGTGATGTGCTGTGCTGATGTCTCACCTCCATAAGTTGCAGTGCTTCCATTTTGACTCTTAAGTGGACTAACTGGAAGGGAAAGACTTGTACTAAGAGATTCTCTTTATTCTTTGGATGTCAATAAAAACATGTAGTTGTAATTTGGTTTCTGGGTCTGTTTTCCACCTATAGGTATATTAGCATCAAACACAACTATGAATATTAGTAGCGAAGTATAGAGACAGTTTCATTTGGCAAGGTGGGATTTCAGGTAAGAATCTGAGAGGATTTTACTCTAAATATGTAGAGAGGGGCTTTTTTTCCCCTCTCTTGGTCTTACTACTTTGTTTTTTTGTAACACCACAGTAGCATTTACAAGTGCAAATGGAATCATTAACACAACAACAATGAATGTTAAATTTTTACATAGCAGTATACAAATATTCTTGTGAGGCAGGTTAGTAAGTTCTGACAATGCCTTTAGTTAGATGAGGGAAAACAGGTTGAAAGGTTACATTCTTAGAATGGATATTTATACTATGTTTCTTAATGACTGGTCCTGTCCCTGAGATCTGCCTGCCACAGTTTAGGAAGGCAGCAAGCCAGTCCCTGGTATCAAAAAGATTGAGAAACACTGCAAAGACAGCATATTGCTTAGGTAATTTGGCTTGATTTATCATGGCCAGTGTAGATTAACAATTTAATAATATGCAATTAATTAGCCAAGTTGTAATATTTATAACTGGGCAGTAAAAGGCCATCTCTCCTTTCCTTGGAATCTGCAATTTCACTACATTCATTCATTGTAGCTAGAGATCCATTGCTTAAACCCTCATGCAAACTTGGAAATATTACTGATAGTGTGCTTGAAATCTCTAGAGAGAAAATTCTTGGCTGCAGGACAGGAACCATGGCTGCTTTTTTGCTTGTGCAGTCCAGAGCATCTGGTTGTTGCTTCCAGAAAAAAATAATAATGTACAATGGGTAGAGGGTGGGGCAATAGTGCCAGTCTTGTGAAACTGACCTTATCCAGGACAAATTGGCTTGGAGAGCAACAATGAGGAACAATTAGAGTCTATGGACATTCATAGGACATACCTAAATACATAAATCCTGCTGGTTTGAAGGGGATATACAAAAATTCAGATGAGGTATAACTCCAGAGTTGTCACCATATATTTTGCTTTCAAATAAGGATCTGAATTCACTGATGACATCAGTAATGGCAGGAAGTGTTTTGATTTGGCAAACTGACTACTTCCTAAACACAAAATGTCCCTAAAGCAGTAGCCATTGGTTCCACCTCTGTCCCTAATCTAAAGGTGAATGAACTATTGTAGCATGGATGCCAAAATTATTCCCCTGTGTAGGCTACAGTGATGTGGCACAGCTGGCTTGAAAATAAGATGAGCAAATTCCTATAGTAGGAGGAAGTCCTTAACAGCTTTATTTCCATTAACAAGAACTTCTTGCTTGAAAGCTTCCATAAAAGGCATTGTGACCTGATCTTCAATTTTTTAATTTTTTGATTTTTGTGTGTGGTGGTGGTTTTCTGAGATCAAGAAACCTGACTGGGAAGGTGTGTAACTTACCAGGATCAGCATTTATGATACATAGGAGCCTACAGGTATAATATTTTCTAGGAAATCCAATTTAATTGAGACCTGTCCATCCAAGAAAGCCAGAAGTCCGGTACATTTTGCCAATAGTAGTGTATTTACATTAATCCAAAAGGTTGGGCACTATCCCTACAAAATTACAGGAAGAGAACCTTTTAAGTAGTAAAATTCAGTTTATTTGTGTATGCTGTCTCGTACAAAAGTATAACAAGGTTTCACAGCCAGTTAGCCTATATGTGCAAATAAAGTCAATGTCAAATATACAAGTGTAATATTTGTAGCTACTGTAATGAAAAGACAAAAGGTGAAATGTTCATAGGTCTAGTTTCTAGGAAAAATGACTATGGACTAGGATTTGATTTTTCAGAGGTATCAGACAAGAAGATGAAAAAAAGTCAGAAGAGTTCTTGAAGGTAAGGAAGCTGTTCCAACTTCTGGGGCTATGTTGGGAGGGTTTCTGTTGCCCACTATTAAAGCAACACAGACAGCAGGCAGAAGTCTGGCATTCAGGGAGCATAGTGGATAGAGTCGAGAGGGTGAAGGTAGAACAATTATGTGCTTTGGGTTTTGAAATGGACAGCAAGCCAATGAAGACTTGAGGACAAAAGATGTTTCGGTTTCTGCATCTGGGAGAAGTTAGGACTAAGGAAAGGTCATAAAGGAGGAAATTACCATAGTCAAGATAAGGAGGAGCTGCTGGAAAGTATAACAGTTTGGTGATGAGAAAAACTAGATCAGTGCAAAAATCTAGCTTCGGCTTTGTTCAGGATCCAGAGAATCATGCAAGACGGTTGCAGGGCAAAGGAGGATGGAAGTCTGACATGGACAGAGAAGAATGTTATACATCACAGGTGATTGCCTCTAGCAATTGATCTGCTTTTCCTTAATGTGGGTAAATAGATTAAGAGAAATATAGTAGACAAGCAGGTAAGCACTCTGCGTAAGGGCAGGGGATGAAGAAGGGAAAAAATCTCACTGCCCTGTTCACTACGTATATAAATACAGTGAGAAGGAAATAGAAGACATCTGATACACGAATACATCTGATTAACGAATACATTGGTGAAGTCCTGGCCCCACAACTTAATGGCAGTTTTGCCACTGACTTCAGTGGGGTTGGGATTTCACCCCTGAACTACTTCAAAATGGCAAACAAATCTGAGGAAATGAGAACTTCATTTAATTATCAATGTACATCATGTCATTTTCAGACTCTTCTGTATGCTCTTTGCCTTCACTTCTTTCTGGTAGGATTGTTTGATTTGTGCTGGTATTCATAAAACCTAACAGGATTTTAAAAAATCAATGCATTAGTTTAAAAGTATTATGAAAATAAGCTCTTGCAATAACTATTGGGGTCTTTGGGAAGCTCTACAAAATTTAAGCAGTCGTTGAAAAGCTATTACTGCCACTTTTAACAACAGTCCATTTTGCAAACTCTGTTGTGAGAGAAATAGAGGTGTATGGACTTAAGACTCAACCATCTCATGACTTTGTGTCTAGTGATCTGTGCTTTACTCCAGAAGTTGAATACTGAAAACTACTTTGAATGTTTGGGGAATCTTATGCTCTATTATGCAGATACACTTATGTGTTCCACGTTACTCTGTGGCTGGGAAAATGTTCAATCAGTTGTGTTTATATTAGCTAGGATTGTGTAGTTTGTCATGGTAAACGTCGGGAAAAATCAGGGAGGAGAGATGGCAATAGTCACAAGTCATAGATAATGGATGCCTGGGCTTGGACCTCTAAATGAGTAATCTGCAATGTTTTGAGACCTTTCCATGTCAAGACCTTGTGGAGTTCTTAGTTACTTCCCATTATAGTATCTTTTTTGACAAACAAGAAAAAATAGACATGGAAAATATCTATTAAGTCAGACTATCCTCAGCCACAGTGCAAGATTGTTAATGTGTATTGCCTATTTCTTAGTCTGGACAAGATTTAAATGTGTCAAACAGAGAGGCTTCCCCTTCCAGTGATACAAGGTCAGATCCTAAATTGGTGTAAGCAGGTGTAACTTCACTGAAGTCAATGGAGTGATGCTGATTTACATCATCTGATAATCTGGACAATTACTATTCTCCTATTATAATTATTAAACATATTGTGGGTTCAGCCAGGTCGGGACCCATTGTCCTAGGTACTGCATAAACATGTAATAAATGACAATCCCAGCCCCAAAGATTTCACGTTCTAATATGTCTTGCTGTTGGGAAGCTTTTGCAGATCTGCAGTCAAAATGCCCCTCTTTATAATTTCATCCCCATTACCCCAGTACCTCCCTACATGATTCCTCTTTGCCATTTACACCCTTTTACTGAATTGTTCACCTGCACTATTTTGCTTTGCAATTATCAATTCAAATACTCACTTGTATATTTTGGAACTGGTCTATTGCACAAGAGGTTATTTTTGCTTAAAGTATCTGCCATTGAAGAAATAACAGCTGAACAGTAGTTAACCTACAAACAAAGTGGTGGTTATGTTAATTCTATTTCTGTAATCCTTCAGATTAATTATCCTTTACAAATCTAAAAAGTTGAAAATCTAGGCAATAATTAGTATTAAACTTCCTAAATAGCATTTCTATTAAATCAAATAGACTGAGCCATAAATATCTAAATTTCTATTCTTTATATATACACATATCTATAGGTGGCACAAACTTTGAACCAGAAAAATAGGTGGCTTAATGTATCTAGCTAAAATATTTTTTGAGCGTTGCTGTTGAATTTGGCCATTTATCTTTACATTTTGGTGTCAACATTGTTTATTGAATACAAAGTATTTTTAAGGAGCAGTGAAAAATGTATTGGAAAAAAGTTCTGCGATAAAAGTAATCAGATAAGCCACAAGGCAAAAGTTCACTGGGGAGCTCTAGTGGCCTGGAAAACAATAAATGTACTACTTAGTACTTGGATAGTGTTTAACATTTTTAAACTGTTTTACAAATGTTAAGCAGCTGGTGTTTAAATAAACATTGTCATCAGAAATTTAAGATGGAATTTCCTTGTATTATTAGTGTTGCATATTTGTAGGTTAGAATATCTCTTTGAAATGTCTGTTTGCATTCAATATGCTAACAAGTCAGTGTAGATCATATCAGTGAAAATATAACTTGTATCAGCGGATGTGAGCATTTTCATAAACTATGTATAATTTTAACATTAAAAAAAAATCCAACTGCCAGCCAGTGTCATTTCTAAATAGTTAATTTTTATCTCTGTCAGAGCCATGAAATTCAGCCTTGGAATAACGCTCCAGACATGACACACTTTTTTTTTTTTTTTTTTTTAAACCAGCTGGAAATGGAATTTATGCTTTACTTGCTTTATATACAGTAGAATTTGGATTTATCAGTATGCACTTTGAGTGACCATTGAGATCCGTGGATCAAATCTTACTTTCCAAAAGCTGGTGCCCATGTGTTGTCGCCTTGCTTAAACTGCTCTATGGGGTTTTTGATTGCATGGAAGTGATTTCTGTTTCCCTATTTTCAAAGACTGGAAAATAGTTTCATGGGATTTGAGTGTCACTTGACTGTCGTTAAGAGATTTAACAGTTCAAGGGAGGACTTCAAGGGTTAGGTTTAGGCAGAAAGCTACCTGAAGAGAATTGAACCAGCAATAGTCCACTGGAGGGAGAGGTTGGTCTGGCAGGACCAGCAGAATGAGAGAGAGAAATGCAGTTACCCTCCCGCTTCTCTCTAACATTTGTCAGGCCAGTGAAGATTCTCTCTCTCTCTTTCTCTTTCTCCACAGAAATAAACAATAAGGCCACCAGGGGCCCTAATGGCGACAGAATCCTCTTTCCTTTTGCCCTCGTAATGTAAAGTGAACCAGCTAAGGCCTACATGCCAACACCACCCCCTCCTTGTAGAGAAGGTCAAGTCCAAACAAAAAATGAAGAGAATACTAGCAAAAGGTCAAAAAAGTATATAAAAAGTGTTACTTGTGATTCCAGAGATCTAAGCCGTTTCTCTTGCTCTTTCATTCCACTAAAATGTTTAGACAGGTTGTCCACCCTAATACAAACAAAGCAGAGACACGTACTGAGCAAAGACATCTGCAAATTACAGCTACATCACTCTTAACAGACATAGAGCTAGATGGACTTCTGCCTGCTTTGCACTGCTGAGGTAGGAGCACCCAGAAGGCTGCCTGCCCTAAAGGGTCATTTGGGGATTCCCTGGCATAGAGAGAGGGTATAGTGAGAATGCAGGGGGTAGGGCTGGAGTACACAGCAGTCTGGCCAATCCTCGTGTCTAATTGCCCCTAGGGAATCATTATATACTGGCATGAGTTAAAGCAGTCCTTAGGTTACTAGGACTTGTGCCATGACCCATTCAGTTTCCAACTGCTCCAGGAATCCGGGAAGGTGTAAAGCCATTGTAATTCCTTACCCCTCTTTCCGCAGCAGCACCCAATGTGAGCTCAGAACTTGGAAGGCTTGCACCTATAGTATTTTTATCACCCCCTAAGAAGTACTAGCTGTTTCTTGAAACCTTTTCAAAGTGTTCTGTTTCCAGAAACTAGTTACATACTTTTAATTGGTAATAATAAACCGCAAAATATCCATGCTAGCTCTTCCTCCCCCACAAAGTCCAAAAGCTTCTTCAGAGCTCACCCGAATGTATCCAAAATATTTTAGGCCTCCCTGTCCGTACCCACTTCACCTGATGGCACTTTTCCCAGGCAGCTTCTTCCTCTCTTTCACCCTATACACAAATGAGCCTCAGTGCAATCCCTGCAGTGTCCCCTGACTTCTAAATCCCTCTTCTGAATTCAGCTCTTTCAAATCTCTCCCTTCATTGGTGATATTCTTTGAGCATCTACGTGGGAGGCTCTTACTGACTGCTGGGTTTGGATCTAATGTGTTCTGGCCTGTGGCTTCTGCAGCTCAGGGGTCAAGGAATATGTTCCTAGTCTATGCATCTTGGGAGGCTACAGATTTGATGAGATTTTTGGAGACAGGAAAATGGCCCTTTCAGTGCAGCCAGAATTACTGCCTGCCACCAGCAAGGGTAGAAAGCCGAAAAGGTAGTATTTATCTGAACCTTTTCCAACTTCAAAAAGGTTATGGCTCTGTTTCAGATCAGGAGCAGAGAAGTTAAAACTGGTTCTTACTTATTCTCTCTTCTGCCCCCCCCCAACACCCCCCAAACCAGTAACTTTATCCCTAACTTACAATATTTAAAACTAACAATGTCATTATCAAAAAAGGCTCTCTTAGGAGGCAATTAGATGCATTTTTATTGTTTGTTATAAGAGCTATTAGGCTCTGCTTGTCCATCTTGCTTATTCCCAGGGCCACAGGTCTAAAGTAAGTCTGTGATTCTTTGACTCTAAAGTAAAAATAATCTAATCGTTCTAAGTTATTATGAATAAACAATCAAATCAGGCAGTTTTTGTGTATCGATTAGGTGAGGGGGAAGAATATTTTCACTGCATATTCAAATAGGCTGTTCTAGGCTCCAGCTATGATATAAATTAGAAAGGCAAAGGCTTGTTTTGAAAGAGCACTCAAAGCAAAACCATTAGCATAGCTAACTGATTTCAGTGCCGTCTGTTTATGCCAGAACTGAAGTTTGAATGAAACTTTTGTAACATGCTGGCTATCTTTCACAATAATAGTTACTGCATTTCAGTCATGTTATTAAATTCCTCCCCAAAGAAGGCTTACTCGTGTTGCCTTAGATGTTGCTTTACATGTATAGCTTACTTCTCCCTTAAAATAATGTATACTTTTGGATAATAACTTAGTACTTCCCATCTTCAGAATGCTATATAAAAATCAACTCATTTTACTTTGGTTGGTCTTTATATCTCAAGGACAGTGAGAACTTTACAGCTCTCACAGGATGCATATTTCCAAACTAATTGCACTTTGTTTTTAATGTCTTGCTCCACATATAAGCTTTGGGAAGCACCTGAACTTCAGTATGTTTATCCAAACTAGGGTTGCCAGGTGTCCAGTTTTCGATTGGAACGCCTGGTTGAAAAGGGACCCTGGCAGCTCCGGTCAGCACGGCTGACTGGGCCGTTAAAAGTCTGGTCAGTGGCGCAGCAGGGCCCTGGCTCTGCCCAGCTCCCCGGAAGCAACCGGCATATCTGGCCCCTAGGTGCAGGGGCAATCAGGGAAGCTCCGTGTGCTGTCCCCACCCCCAACTCTGCAGCTCCCATTGGCTGGGAACTGTGGCCAATGGGTGCTGCGGGGGCAGTGCCTGCGGGCGTGGGCAGCACGCACTGTGCAGATCCATCTGGCCGCACCTCAGCCTAAGGACCGGACATGCCAGCTACTTCTGGAGCAGCAAGGAGCCAGGACAGGCAGGGAGCCTGCCTTTGCACTGTGGACTGGGAGCCACCTGAGGTAAGTGCCACCTGGTGGAGCCTGCACCCCAACCCCCCTGTCCCAGGTTGGAACCCCCCACACCCTAACTCCCTCCCAGACCCCGAACCCCAGCCCTGAGCCCCCTCCTGGATCCTGCACCCTGCACCCCCTCCCATACTCCTACCCCAGCCCTGAGCCCCTTCCTGCATCCAAACTTCCTCCCAGAGCCCACATCCCCTCCCACACTTCAACCCACGGCCCCAGCCCGGAACCCCCTCCTGAACCCCAGACCCCAACCCATTGCCCTAGCCCAGTGAAAGGGAGTGAGGGTGGGGGAGAGTGAGCGACGCAGGGAGGGGGGCTGCAGTGAGTGGGGGGGGTGGGGCTCAGTGAAGGGGCGGGGCAAGGGTGTTCAGTTTTGTGCAATTAGAAAGTTGGCAACCCTAATCCAAACCTGCAGAGCAACAAGGTTCACCCATCACTGCATCAAAAAAATGTTGAAAGATGAATAGAAATGTACTTGTTAAATGTTTTCTTTAGTCTTTCATCGTTACTTTCTTTTTTCTTTTGTTCCAGGTTTGCGAGATAATTTTCTTTTTGGACCACCTCCCATGTTATGATTTTTTGATCCAGGCAGTCTGGCAGATCTCTTTCTGTGGAAAAAGACATAAAAAACACACCTTTATAAAAAGAAGTGTGTGTGTTTGGGGGAGGGGAGGCTGCATGTGTGTACACGAAGGAGGGTCAGTGAGTTGTAGATTTGCCATGCTAAAATTTGGGAGATAAACTGTGGATTTACTATGGCAGAAGTGTCAGGTTACAGTGTAAAGAATTGTGGCTTACAAGTTTTCCTTTAAATGCAGTTTAGAGTCATTTCTTCACTGTAAGGGTGTTGACCTTTCTAAAAAACTATCTTGCCTTAGCCCAGATGTGACCTCATTCAAGACTGCTTTTATGACTGCCCCAGGCTTACTGAATTGTTACACAAATACTGCAGTTCGAAGGAATTTACAAATATTACAGGTTGGTTACTCATTGACTGTCAGACCTTACCAGCGTTCCCCAAATAGCAGTGAAGGAAAAAGAAAGACTCCAACAAAGAGAGGAGTGAGCTGACTGGCAGTTAGAAATAGCTGGAGGCAGGACACTCAAAGGCCCAGTCCTTCATTTATTTATTTGAGGTTTTACTTTAAAGGCAGGAAGCCCAGAAATACACAGAGGCTCAAAGGTGTTAGGGAGAAAAAGCAGAAAGGATCCAAAGAGCTGGGATGAAGCTTCTACACAGAGAAAGTCTAAATGCCTTCCCTTAGCTCCTAACTCCTCGTTGTCTAGCTCTAATCCCATCTATATGGGGTTGACTCTTTGATTCCTTCTCCACTCCAGTCGGTCTTGAAGCACTTCCTCAAAGTCTGCATCTAATCAAATTCTTTTGTATAACATCCAACCATCTAGTTACAGATCTTTCAACCCTTCCATTACCCTCCATTTCTAAGTTTAACACCCTGTTTCCTATATAGTCTTATGATCTTGTTTTCACATGCCCAAACCATCTAAGTCTGATTTCCCTCAGCTTTTCTGTATTTGGTGCCACCTTTACACTTCCCATAATTCATTTGCTCCAAACATGATCCGTCCTTGTAACTCCAGGCATCCATTTTCATTTCCACTGTATTCAAGATTTGCTCCTGTCTGTTCCTCAGTGTGCAGTATTCAGAGCCATACAAAAGCACAGGCCTAATTACCATCTTGTGGTTCTTCACTGCAACAGGCATTCTCCTATCGCAGATAACTCTGCTCACTTCTCTCCATTTGGTTCATGCGTTTCCTGTTCTGTTTATACTGCCATTATTCTGTACTATCGAACCTAGGTACTTCCCCTAGCTCCTAACATCCTTTGCAAACTCACCAGCCTGTTCTTCATGTGTGGGTGCTGATCAGGTTAGCTGAAGTTTATGTCAGGCTTTCTATTATAACCTCCCCTAATTGCAATTGTAGCCATATAACAGCCTGACAGTGAAACAATGGATACTTGTCTTTCTTGTATGGTTTGAGCATTGTTTTAAAGTATAGAAACAATGTTTTAGTTACATTAATAGCAACAGAATAGAAGGAGGAATCTGTTTTTTCAGGCTTGTTTAATATATAGTATTGCTATTTCAACAGTGGAATTTTGCATGCAGCCAGTTGTTAAATGTTTAGGCTTTTTATACAATGGCCATTTCCTTCCATGATCTAAATGGGATTTAACCTGTGGAGACTTGGGTTCAAATGCACTTTATTGTCTAGGCTATAATAATAATAAATAATAAGCAGTGTTCAAGCACTGCAAATAAAACATCATAAACTCAGCCTCTTAATACTCAAATATAAATGCATTTATTTATTTGATTTATAAAGACAAATGGATGGCCATGGAAACCTCTGGGCAATTGGACATCCTTTAATTTCATAATAACATTTTAAATGCAGTGGACAGCTCACACAACTTCCTCAAATGCCTGGGTAAAAAAATGGACCTTGCAGCCTGCCTTGAGGGCTAATGTATCTGGCCATTTAATTATATTGTACAAAGAAATGTTGATGCCTTGTGGGAAAACTCTAAGCCCTCTTATTTTAGAAGCTAGATTATAAATCATATTTTTACATATGTATTCTCACACTGTTTATGAATGAAGACATATCAATGAAAATAGAAGCTTTTGTTTTTTGAAAGTTTATTTGCACTCCTCTGTTTCTTATTCACCACCTGTGGTCAGGCTCCTCTGAATCACCTGGTTGCTAGCTGTTTGTTAACAACTCACCCAGATGTTCCTTTTTGTGCTCCGTCTTTTTGAAGATTCTTCTGAGAATCAGATGCACGTGGCTAATAATGATAAATGGTGGTGCCAACGCTGGACGACCATGGTATTCCACAATCAGGTTGTAACGCTGAAATTTCCAGAAGATGTCTGCGTTGCCCTGAACAACTTGAAAAGTATAACTTTAACCAAACAAAAAAAGTATGTTAAGCTTTCCCCCTCATGATCCTAAAATTTATTACTATAAAATCAAAAGTATCATTTTTTCTTTAGCCTGAGTGAATGCCACTCCACTGCTATCACTCTCTCATTGATCCTCTTTAAAATAAAAGATAAAGTATGTGCACCTCATTAGAGATTACATTACTTGCAGTAATTGCCTTCAGACAGTAGACAATAAGACACAAACCTTTTTAAAGATGGTAACTGTAATGTGCCAGAGTAAGGCTGTGGCCTTGTCTACACTTAAGTTAGGTTGGTATAGCTATGTCAGTCAGGGCCGTGAAAAATTCACATCCCATAGCTTTGCCAACCTAACTTTTAAGTGTAGACCAAACTTATATCAGGCAACCATACTGCGCCAGATCCTCAACTGGTGTGAATCAGCAGGGCCACCCAGAGGATTCAGAGGGCTGGGGTCTTCCCCCGTCGCCGAAGACCTGGCACTTCGGCGGCGGGTCCCAGGGCGGAAGGACCCCCCACCGCGGGTCTTCGGGGCACTTTGGCGGCAGGTCCCGGAGCCGAAGGACCCCCTGCCGCTGAATTGCCGCTGAAGACCCGGAGTGGAAGAAGCTCTGGGGGCCCAGGGCCTGTGAGAGTTTTCCGGGCCCCCTGGAGCAAGTGAAGGACCCCGCTCAAGGGGCCCTGAAAAACTCTCATGGGGGCCCCTGCGGGGCCCAGGGCCTGGGACAAATTGCACCACTTGCCCCCCCCCTCTGGGCAGCCCTGTGAATCAGCACAGCTCCATTGACTATGTCAGCCCCTAAACCAGTCAAGGGATTCCCCTATGAGAGTATCCTCTATGGGCAGGTCTGCCAGGTGTACAGCTGCTTTCACCTGCAAATTTGTATATATGTAGATTTTACCTGATTTTTTGGTAAAAAGGAAAAAATGTTTCTTTTGTTTTTTTCCTTTGAGGGATATAGTGAAAGGGAGAGGGGAAATTAAAAACTGTGTGTTCGTAAAAGTTTACCTGCAAAGTGAAGATTACCACTAATTAGTAAAATTGCTAATAGATCCAAAATGCTTAGAGAAGCATTTATGTATATGTATGCATGCATGCATTTTTATTAACCCTTCTCTTCCCACCCCATAATCCCCATCTCCGAATTAATTAATTGACACTTACCTGAACATAGCAATCAGGAGATTCATAAGTAGCACATTGGTGACCAATAAGAAAGTGACCAACAGAAGTATGACAAGCCAATTGGCATACGTATTAGAACATAATGGTGAATTTTCCTGCGGACTCTGCAGAGTAGAGGTACAGTTCTCAAGACGCATGCGAGATGCTGCAATGGGGGGGAGGTAGGGGAAATAAAACAATAGTTTTATATGTCTACATTGCAATTTAAGCTGTAATTGTAGTGTGGATAGGCATACCCACACTAGCTTTAACTGAGCTAGTACAAATAGCAGAAGAAGTGAAGATTCGGTGGCACAAAGCCTGGTGCAAGCTAGGAACTTAGGTTACATACCCAGCGTCCCTGGTGGGCTTGTTCATCCCATGCAGATTTAGCTTATGCCACCAGATTTTCACTATAATTGTCACCTGTGCAAGCCGGATTAAAGCTAGCATGGGTTTGCTTTACCCTACAACTATATCTTAAATGGCAGTGCGGACATAGTGTGTTCTGCTGCCATGTTTAATCATTAAAATGGTAATGATAGCCTCTCAGTTTGTTTGCCATCAAGCTGATGGATTTGGCTCAAGCATTTAACATTATGCCTGAAGTTTGAGGTACTATATGTCATAGATAAGTAGAGTGTGAACTACGGCTGAATTAGCATCCCTTAACCTGTCTTCTTTTAAGAACGAGAAACTCAGACAACAAACAATGCATTTTCTGTTAAGCTACAAATCAAAAGCAGTGACTATTGATTACTTAATATGAGATATAATCTCTACTAGATGTAACCACCCGGGGAATCTCATTCTGAATGTCTCAGGTTTACTAGACTTAAACCCCATGGGGATGCTTACACCAAGAGCCAGGTTTGTAGCTTCAGTTCTTAGAAGAATGACTTTCTACTGCTTGAGCTACAGGAATAATTCCTTCATCTGAAAGCAGCAGATGACTCAACTTTTTAGGTGGACAAGAGGGTAAGAAAGAGCCAAAGTTTCTAATGTGGGTTCAATATACACATCTATATTGTATATACAATGTGCCCTTGCTTTAGAAATGTGAGGGATATGCAGCTCCAGCCAGACTTACTTGACAGAGCTACAGATCTTTGCTGCTCCTCCAGTGCCAAGATGGCCTTCACAACTGGCCATTAGGAAATGTCCAAAAATAGGTTTTCAGAGTCTATTGAGGCCTATTGACTATTCCATTCATCTTAAGCAAACCCCTTCTGAGTGCCTCAGCGATGTTTACCACCTTGGAATTTTGCCTTTCAGGAAAATGTGCTTGAAGCTCCTTTAAAACTTTAGTTATTAATTGAACATCTAAGCCGATTTTCAAACTTCAATTTTCTTTCAGGAATCCTGAAAACAGATACTTGCAATTGTCTTTTCTATCATCCCCAGCCTGTCCTGTAAATCTTCTAATCTCTTATCAATTAGTTTAGAGTTCTTAGTTTTAGCATCTGTGATCGCCCACACTCTTGCCTCCTAGCTGGCACCTCCTGGGTATACATTTAACAAGAGAAAACTCTCCACAGGAACCTGCTGTCTTGACTTCCATGCTGTCTCTGACAGCTTCTCCAAGACATCTTTTCATCTGCTAATAAACAGCGTGAATGTGAGGGAAGGCTGGCTTGCTTTGTTTATTCCATTGTACCTCTTGGATCACTCTCTATTTCCTCATGCTTGATTTGAATTTAAATATTGTTAATGTTTGGCACTGCTGAGAATGGGGATTCTGTAGCATTCTATCAGATGTCCTTAGAATATGGCGTACTCTGTATTTACTCCATTTCTCCATGGGTAATGCCACCCTAATACTCTTATGTTCATGTACTTCTGTTTCTGGTGGGTCAATTGGTTTGTTTTTGTATATTGTTTGAAATGCCTGACCATACGGTTACCAGCCTCATTCAATTTTGGATAATTCACTCTGAACATAAGGTGGTGCTGCCTCCTGATTGTGACTACATGCAGAGTTGCACTGGTTTAACTAAAGCTGTGATTTTTCTTAAAGCTGATTTAATTAAACTGGTGCAAAAGGCTGTGTAAGTGCTCTGATTTCAGTTTACATTAGGCTTATTTGGGTTTCAGTTAAGTTAATTCGGAACAGGTTTAATGAAATAAGTCATTGAAATAAGGTATCAACCCAAGGGTTTGCACCAGTTTAACTAACTTGGTTTAACTGTGTAGATAAGGCCTGCATTGATGCTGCAGCACAACTTGACAATATACATTTTAACATCCAGATATTGCAGTGCAAAATGTCATTACATCATAACATGCAGACTTTTTCCTACAGGACAAAGATAAGAAAGTGACGACCCCAGTCTGGATGCCTGTGCTCGGATTAATGGTACTTATTCTATGGTGGTCTGATCAGTTAAAAATCAATTTCTCACTGTCTATTTCATCCAGTGGAATCTGCCCAAATATCTGAAGGTAGGGACGATAAAGCACCCTTCTGAATATCCATTCTACTCGGCTGTCATCAGGATGGAGTAAGGCTTGAGTTGTCACACCATAGGCAATGAGCCACACACTCAGGAAAAAGAGAAAGAAGAAAACATCCTTCATCTAAAGGAGAGAAAAAAATGTTGACTGAAATTATTAATGTACAGAGCAAGTTTCTCTTGTTTCTTTAAGAACTTATTTTTTGAGGTGGAACGAGAGAAATTCTTGTGCCCTCTGCCATCATACTATTCTTGTTTTGTGATCAGGATTCGCCTTTGTGACCTTTTTGCTGACCATTCCAGCTAAGGGCATGTTTTAATTCAGACTATGACCCTTACGTGATTAAAAATGTGCCTTATTGAGGTTTTCAAACACAGGTTTTCTGTGAGACCTTGCAGTAGGATTGACTGCCTTGTTGAAAACAGGATAATCTGAAGAGTATCTGATGTTCTGCTAAAACTCCCCATTCCAACACTGAATCCCAAATGATATTACTCACTGGAGAATTCTGAACAGCTGTTAGAATAAACGTTGACCCATGCAAGGTTCATGTAAATTTTGATTGGGTTTCTCTGCTGAGTAATATAGTTGAAGATTAGTTTTTAGGACCCTCTACTTTTAAACATTATGTTTCTCCAGAGAAGCAAAAGTAATTATATCCTAAAATACTTACTTACACTTGAAATATGTATTTGTTTTTAATAACTTTTTCCCATTGGAAAAGAAATATTGCATCCCATCCATATCTGATTTGAAACAGCCCATTAATGACTGTACATAAGAATGGGCATACTCAGTCAGACCAAAGGTCCATCTAGCCCAGTATCCTGTCTTCCAACAGTAGCCAGTGCCAGGTGCCCCAGAGGGAACGAACAGAACAAGTGATCCATCCTCTGTCGCCCATTCCCAGCTCCTGGCAAACAGAGGCTTAGGGACACCATCCCTGTCCATCCTGGCTAATAGCCATTGATGGACCTATCCTCCATGAATTTATCTAGTTCCTTTTTGAACCCTGTTATAGTCTTTGCCTTCACAACATCCTCTGGCAAGGAGTTCCACATGTTGACTGTGTGTTCTGTGAAAAAATACTTCCTTTTGTTTGGTTTAAAACTGCTGCCTATTAATTTCATGTGGTGACTGTAGATTCATTTAAATTAGATTTTATGATTGGACAGCTAACTGAAAGCCTAGGTATTTTAATCTCGCAGGAGATCATTTGAAATTCCAGTTAGTAAAACAAGCTAAAACAGACAAGAGATAGTGGGAGTATCTCAGACTTTTGCCAATTTACTTTATGGCCAGAGATCATTCCAAATTTGTCTATACACGGGGACTGTGATGTTGCGGTTGCTAAAAAGGAGCAGTGAATGATCTGGAAATATATCTGTGATCTTTATTTGCTACTTGAATTTCATTAAATAACTGGATTTGCCCTATTTTAGAAACTACTAGTGCTACTGCAAGATGAATAAGGAGTTAAGCAGTTTTGGCTTGCCTTTCTATTCAAGGGGAAAAGTCTGATGTTATCCCATTTGATATATCTTTGGAGCCAATATCATCTAGTGAAATACGGTTCTTTTTCTTTGATGTAGGGCTCAATCCTGTACCACTGAAGATAATAGGAGTTTTTCCCATTGACATGGATGAGAGCAGGATCAAGTTCATATTTTATGGCCTTCTCAAGACTAGAGCTTTTGTTCACCTTGTAAAATGTTAATTGATTCTGTGACTTAATACAATTATAAATTAGGGCTGTCAATTAACCGCAGTTAACTCATGCAATTAACTCAAAAAAATTAATCGCAATTATAAAAATTAATTGTGATTACTCGCAGTTTAAATTGCATTATTAACAAATAGAATACCAATTGAAATTTATTAAATATTTTTGGATTTTTTTTTACATTTTCAAATATATTGATTTCAATTACAATACAATATAAAGTGTACTTATATACAATATAAAGGGTCAGAGTCTGAATGAAAACATTTTTTATTACAAAGATTTGCACTGTAAAACTGAAACAAAAGAAATAGTATTTTTCAATTCGCTTCATACAAGTACTAGAGTGCAATCTCTTTATCATGAAAGTGCAACTTACAAATGTAGATTTATTTTTGGTTACATAACTGCACTCAAATAAAACAATGCAAAACTTTAGAGCCTACAAGCCACTCAGTCCTACTTCTCGTTCAGCCAGTCGCTAAGAGAAACAAGTTTATTTACATTTACGGGAGATAATGCTACCCACTTTTTATTTACAATGTCACCAGAAAGTGAGAGGCATTCTCATGGGACTTTTGTAGCTGGCATTGCAAGGTATTTACATGCCAGATATGGTAAACATTCCTATGCCCCTTCATGCTTCGGCCACCATTCCAGAGGACGTGCTTCCATGCTGATGACGCTCATTTAAAAAATAATTCGTTAATTAAATTTGTGACTTAACTCGTTGGGGGAGAATTGTATGTCTCCGGCTGTTGTATGTCTCCCGCATTCTGCCATATATTTCATGTTATAGTTGTCTTGGATGATGACTCAGCATATATTGTTCATTTTAAGAACACTTTCACTGCAGATTTGACAAAACACAAAGAAGGTACCAATGTGAGATTTCTAAAGATAGCTACAGCACTCGCCCCAAGGTTTAAGAATCTGAAGTGCCTTCCAAAATCTGAGAGGGACAAGGTGTGGAGCATGCTTTCAGAAGTTTTAAAAAAGCAACACTCCAATGTGGAAACTACAGAACCCGAACCACCAAAAAAGAAAATCAACCTTCTGCTGGTGGCATCTGACTCAGAACATAAAAATGAACATGTATCGGTCCACATGCTTTGGATTGTTATCAAGCAGAACCCATCATTATCATGGACGCATGTCCTCTGGAATGGTGGTGGAAGCATGAAGGGACATATGAATGTTTAGCACATCTGGAACATAAATATCTTGCAACGCCGGCAACAACAGTGCCATGAGAAAATCTGTTCTCACTTTCAGGTGACGTGAACAAGAAGTGGGCAGCATTATCTCCTGCAAATGTAACCAAACTTGTTTGTCTGACCGATTGGCTGAACAAGAAATAGGACTGAGTAGACTTGTAGTCTCAAAAATTTTACATTGTTTTATTTTTGAATGCAGTTATTTTTTGTACATAATTCTACATTTGTAAGTTCAACTTTCACGATAGAGATCACATTACAGTACTTGCATGAGTTGAATTGAAAAATACTATTTCTTTTGTTTTTACAGTGCAAATATTTGTAATAAAAAATATAAAGTGAGCATTGTATACTTTGTATTCTGTTATAACTGAAATCAATATATTTGAAAATGTAGAAAACATTCACAAATATTTAAATGGTATTCTATTATTGTTTAACAGTGTGATAAATTGCACGATTAATTTTTTTAATTGCTTGACAGCCCTTTTATAAATGTAGTAGACCCTGCACAAACACTTGTTCATAGTGATGGTTTAGCCTAGTGCTCAGCCTGGAGGAGTTGGGAGCTGCAGTTGTGAGTTACTCTCACTTGCATTCTGTAAGCATAATTTGCAATAAAAACCTATGAGTACGGTGTATGTGATACTACACAAGCATTAATATATGGTTTTCATTTATCCTCTTGGTACTCCAAGCAATGGGATATAAGTGTTCCAGTTATTCCAGTGGTGCACAGATGTGAACAGTCTGGTAGCTTTTAAGTTTATTAATCTTAAGCCTTGTCTAGAATAGAGTTTCTGCTGAGCCCTAGGGTGAGCTAGGATGGGAAACAAATGTTTGTACATGGCTATATTAGCATTTACAGTCAGATTAATTCCATGTTAATTGTTAACATGTGCTGTTTGACCTCTATGATTAACATACCCAAATAAAAACCACCAAACTGTTCAGGTCTGTACCCACGTGCAGTAACTGGAACTTTTGTACATTCCCTGCAGCTGTAGGGTAGTAAATGAAAACACTGTATCAACACTTCTGCCTTATAACACACGGAGTACTAACACATTCTCATTATAAATTATGGTTAGAAAGCAGCTCCTACCTCCGCCAGGCACTAACCCAGATTATCTCTACAGGGATATGTTTCCTCCCTGCCACTGACATAACGGTAGAGTTCTTCTGGAACTGGCTTGTCTCCCATTTCAGATTCTTTTCCCCAAAAGAACACAGGCCCAGCTCCTCAAAAGTATATAAACACCTAACTCACCTTGAAATCAACAGGACTCAGAAGCCAAAATATCTCTAAGGATTGGAGCCCCAACTCCTGAACCCGACAAGCAGTTATATTTAAACTGAAAGGGAACAGGAAAAGAGAGACCAGGACAGTGGGGAAGGAGAAAGAAAGAAATGGCAATCCCCCTGTGCAGCCTCCCAAATTGTAAGGGAGTAAAACAGGGGAGAACAAAGAAAGAAGAAAGAAACAAAGGCCTCGATTAACAGTTGCCCTGCACTTTTGTATAATCACTTACAGCTGTGTTAACTGGGTGTAAAATGCATTGGGGTAAATGACTACACAAGGTGCAAGGCAATGCTGACTTGGATCCAAAATCCGTGCTACAGACCTCTTTGAGAGGAGCCACATCTGGCTGGTAATAGCTCTTAATGATGCTGCAGTATAAACCAAACGAGAGGACTTTAAAAAAGCAGAGTTATACACTGACTTCCTTAAAATTATAATCTCAAATTTTTGTTTTGTTTGTTTCACTGCAGAATCCCCAAGAATCTCTCTTTGGGAGAGCTCATACTCACCATTCTTTCCACAATTATGATCTTTGGCCCTAGTTGCTTGTGAATGGCAAAAATATGTATAAGCCTCAGAGTGAACACCATGAAATCAATGGCAAGTACTGTACGGCCGGCTTGAAATGTTGAGTTCAGCATTCTGCAAAACAGATCGAATGAAACAGCCTCAAACACCACTCAGGCCCCTTATTTCTAGAGTTATACATGTTGATTCAATGTGGAATCTAGGCAAGGAAAGGATGTGTGCTTAGGGCTTGTATCTCACATGAGCCACAACCATCACACTGTAAAAAGAATGTACCATCTGCCAATGAGTAGCATCCAGCTACTGCAGGAACACCGGCCTCCCCATGTCAGCTGTGGTGAGGCCATATAAACCACTAGGGCTACAGAGAGGTGAGATAAGTGAGTACATCGACTTGATGTAGTCTTAAAGAGGAAATGGTGTTTCCTTCTGCAAGTGTTTCTATGTGCCAGATACGTTTTTCTGTAATCTGTGTGACAGCCTCTTTAGGCCAGTGGAAATTTAGAGCTCAGAGGGGTGCTTTCAGCCCATTTTACCACCAGTATAGACTCTACTGTCTCAAAACTGATGAAAAATAAAAGCCACCTGCGCCTTCCCTCAGATGCATGCATGAGCCTCCTGTGGACTGTGGCAGGAATAGTCCATGTTGCCTGGCTCCATGTGACAGATATCTGACCATGTCACATAAAATGGATACAGGGGCAAAACTCTTGAAAGACACCAACCTGCAGGTCACTCCAATTATAAACAGAAAGATGGCCACCATATCACACTTATTCCAGTTATCCTCCACGTACAGTTTAAATTTCTTAATTAAATTCATGTCTTCATCTGTAAAGAAACTCTACAAGGGAGCAACAATTGTCAGTGTTAGCTTGCCAGCTCTTGTGATTTTAGTGTGAGTCCTGTGATGTTTGCTGTTTCTCTACATGCCCCAGCTCCTCAAGTCAAGTGATTACATGAACATCTCAGCTTTTTCTTTTTCTTTTGTAAAGAAGGTATATTTCTGACCCCCATGGTAAGAGAGAAAAGCTTGAAAACATGACCCCACTGCATACTAGAAGCTCAGGCCCCAGAAAACAAATGAAAATAACCCAGCATATATTATTTTTTAAAAAATCTCATAATATTTAAATTAATCTCATGAGTTTTTTGGAGGCTGACTCAATTTTTTTTCAACATTGGGGGTTGGCCATATTTGTTTCTGTTTTATAACAATCTTTTCAATCAGACTGATCTCAACGTCCAGGCATGGGCTCCTAAAGAGAGTATTCAAACCCTGGATGCTTCAACTGCCACTAACTAGCTTTGAGCATCCAGACAGCAGTTGGCTCTCTTATTTAGGTGTCCCTGTCTCAAAATTGGGCTCTTGATGCTTTACGGCTGTATTACAAACAATCCTCAGCCCAAACATCCTCTGTGATCACCTTAGTGCTACAGGATACAACAGTCCGATATAACATCTTTAAAATATGCTCAGCTGATTTGTGACAAATTGGTGGTCGCCCTCCGAGCTTTCACAATGTTGCAAGCCATGGCCGTTCAGAACTTCCTAATAAAAGTGAGGCTATAACCCTGATCCTCATACTTCAGAAACCCTGGCCCCCTATTGCTTGAGCTAAAGGAGAAGGCCCACTAATTCTTTTAGGGTCAGGATCTATGACAACAAGGTAAGCAGTCCAGGTACCCCCCAATAGAGGCCATTTGTGTATATACAAACTAGGCGGTTCCCTACAGTATTGTAGACACACCATTTCAGCTGCTAAACCAGGCAGCTGAGGATATTCTAAAAACAATTGCAAGATTAATGGAGAAATCTTTAAAAAAATCTAAACATAACCTAATGGCCTGAACTGAAAAGAATTTTAGAAAAACAAAAGTTAAACTGTTTAAGAGGCAAACTCATTAACCTCTTCACTCCTGAATATAAATATAGATACAATTCTGGAGGAAGTGGGAGGGAGGCAAAACAGTGGCAGATGGGATCATTCCAAGAGGAGGAAGTAGGGTGGATTAGCAATTCTGGGGGAACGGAGCTTGGATGTGGTGAGCGGAGCAGGATAGGTAAACAGATAGCTGTTAGACCAGAGGAAGGACTCATCAATCCCAGAGCATCAGCAAACGAATATTGCTAGCAGCTGGAGCTTCTCCTGGAAGAATAAGGGGTAGAGCTGCAGCTGTGTGTGATGGAGGACTGGCATGTTAGCTGGATGTATGTGAGGAGGAAATACACAAGCCTCTCTGGGTAATGAAAAGGTGCAGAACAATGAAAATTTTTCACTGTTTTCTTTTGTAACACTGTCCTTGACATCCCACCTCTTGAAGACAATGGGATTACACAGCCTGTAAATCAACTCTGAATCTTACTACCTGAATTTAGCACAGTATTGTGAAGGTATGTATGAGGTTACTGACCTGTCGGATTTCTTCCAAGACCAATGTAAAAACCCAAAAGTAAAGTATAATCTCCTTAACAGAAGGCCCCTCAGGTGGTGGTGGTTTAAAATCCAGTAACAAGACATAGGTAAATAGAAACAGAAAAGCAAAATACATGATAACATTCCCCATAAATACTGTTACAGGGGCATTCCAAAACTTTTTCCAGCGAGTAAACATGAAT
This sequence comes from Trachemys scripta elegans, assembly GCF_013100865.1. Classification (NCBI taxonomy): domain Eukaryota; kingdom Metazoa; phylum Chordata; order Testudines; family Emydidae; genus Trachemys; species Trachemys scripta. The sequence goes on along the minus strand of NC_048301.1, from coordinate 105,733,388 downwards.
GTTGCCCATGCTATGTTTTCAGAAGACCTCCGCTTCTCTAATTTGGCATCTACCCTGTAAAACAAAGAGAGCAAATTATAGTGACAGCTTCTTAAAATCTGTTTGTAAAAGAACCCTGGGCCTGATCCTGTGCAGTGCCGAGGGTCTCCCCGGAGCTAGTGAGGGCCAGCTCTGCAGCTGGTGTATGTTAGAGGAGCTCCATTGAAATCAGTGGAACTATACTGATTTATGCCAGCTGAGGATCTGGCCCTGATAGTGTAAGTTCTCCTTGAAGTCACTGGATGTGCCTTGTCATAACAGAAACACTGCCAGGCAGCATTTAAGCTTTGTATGTTTTAAAACAAAACTGTACCAAACCTTTTACATCTCTTCATTCCTTTAGCTCAGTGTTTGCTTTTCAGTACAGTGGAGTAGGTTTGCTTAGTGTTTGGGTTTTTGGTTGTGTGTGTGTGTGTGTGTGTGTGTGTGCGCGTGTTTTGTTTTTGTTTTTTGGAGGAGGGCTAGGGTTTAAACATACCCCTTGAGCATTTGCAACACAAACACTGCAGCATCATACTAGTGCATGAGGACCAAAAGGGAAACAGATTCGTTACTATTCATTGTCCAAAATGAGAGCGAGGCGTGAAAAGCGAACAGGCGCCATAAATGCTGACAAATAAATTTATCTTCTAAAATGTATTTTGTTTCTGATAAACCAAGGTACTATTTTTCACATAGGTGAGGACTTTCTTTTTAAATGTATGATTTTGAACATGTGTGTTCCTTTAGGACCAGACTGAAATACCCTTACTCACATCGAGTAGTACCGCATTCCTCAAGTAGTGTTGCTGAAATCAATGGAACTATTCAAGAAGTGAGGTATTACTCGATACGGGTAAGAGTATTTCAGTCTGGTCCTAGGCTTAAAGTTATAATGACTCACTCAAAAGTCTGACAGGAGTTTTCAGTAAAGAAGTCAGGCTTGTAAATTATTAATGTAAGCGCTGGCTGCACTGCGGTTGCCTGAGTGTTATGGGAACTGATGGAAAATCTGGCCATATACCTGCAAAACATGCTGCAGTCGTTCAGTATATAAAGTGCTATATAGTGTAAATGTAAGTTATTCTGTGCGGATAATGGGAAAACCCCATATTTGGCAGCAATCCGATTCAGAAAATCTCACGCTGTATACATATATATATATTTTTTTAACTTTAGTGTCTCCCCTGGCTGTGCTTGTTTCCATCTAAATTGCTGTCTATAGACTAAGGATGTTATTGCACCTTTAAGTTTGTGTTCCTTGACATGAAGGAGATCACTCTTTAATAAGGGATGTGCACGCTGGGGAAAGCTTCCTCTGCAACTCAAACAAAACACAAAGCAATTGATTCTACCTGGGTTTTTTATTTCTCCTGGTACTATTTCTAATTTCTAAATATTTTAATTCATAGCCAGCCTGTTCTCCCTGCTTGATTCTCTAGGAGCAGTTGTCATAACGCTAAATTTATGACATGAGCACAGCCATTCCCCTAGCAACAGACTGATGTCGTAAACAAATAATTATGACTTGGGATTCAGAAAAAGAAACAAACCTGGGAGGGAGAGAAATCCCATATTAACATAAACTTTTGAGACCATAACAAATGGAACAGAAAACATACTGGCCAAGAACCATATCCCTCCCTTTAATATGAGGACATCAAAACGTTTCATAGACATGAATTAATAATTGCTTTCTTCAGAGAGAGGTGCTACTATATCCATTTTATGGATGATGAAGCAGAGAAACTAGTGACTTTTCCCTAAGTGTCATTAGTTCAATGTCAAAGCTAAGAATAGAAACAGAGTTCTGACTCTGTCCACTATAGGACATTCCCTCAACTTCAGTTTTTCAGACCTTTCAAAGAATGCTAGTGAAACAAAATCAAATATGTGGATGATTTAATCATGTTTGTGGTACTGCATGTGTCTGATCCAGGTATTCAGCACCCTTTAGCATCAGTGGGAATTGTGTACTTATCACAAGGAAAATCTCTCTTTCCTGATTTATGGTGAAAACCTCTTGGCCACCTTCAGATCTAAAACAGATGGGTTTTGTGGTTAAGACACTAGACTGGCACTCAGGAGATCTGGGTCTGCTGCAGAATTTGTGTGCGTCTGTGGCCAAGTTAAATAACCTCCCTCTGCCTGGATCCCATTTGCAGAATGGGGATGATAATACTTTGCTTTCTCCAGTCCTACATCTTGTCTATTTATAAATAAAGGATATGCCTATGCTATAAGAGAAGGTGTGATTGTAGCATAGGTAGGCATACTTGTCCTAGGTTTAATCTAGCTAGCATGGGTAACAATAGCAGTGTAGAGATGGTGACATGGGTTCAGCATGGGCTAACAACCAATCACAGCTTTCCCTTGCCATACCCTCAGCACCTCAGCGCAAGGCCTGTCTCTTATTATATGTGTCTCTATCACTTAGCCTGAGAGGATTCTGATTGGGATAGAAACGGTTAGGTGCTACTATACTAAACATAATTATTGTGGATTTGGCTGTGAAGACCTGGGTAGAGAGGGATAAAGTATCATAAAGTTCAGATCCCAAAGTTGAATGAGTTCAGAGTCTGCTTTCTGCATGTCTTTCAGCAGCCTGCTACTCAGACCTGTGCAGTTTTAGGCCTTAAATCCAATACACAGCGGGTGTCATTAGCTGAATGGAATGCTAAGAGGAGACTTGAGAGAATCTGGCTAAAACACCGGCCATCAGTTCTGTCAGTATGAGCTGTATAGACTGACTGAAGTTGCTTTGTTCATTTAAAAATAATTCTATGCTCCTATTTATCTCCCTCTTTCCATATACACAGTAATAACATTAACAACCTCGGCGCAGGGGATTTTCTGAGGATTAATGACTGACAAGGGCACCTCAGCTGTCCTTTGGGTTACCAGCTAGTCATTAATCCCCGAGAAATGTCCTGTGCTTTGACTGTTGTGTCTTAATTCAACTTCCGAATTATATTAACAGACTGACTCAGACTTACCTATCCCCCTCCTTGGAAAAAAGCAAAGTCCTTTCTGTGTCTAGGCTCTCTAGCTCTCTGAATGTCTCTGGCTCATTCTTTGATTGTACTTGTTCACTGTAAGAAAATATAATTATTATTGAAAGATGATGGAAGGCAGCTCTTCACTGCTGAACTGAGAGCTGTGCAGCTACGTTACAGCAGCCTGGCCTGGCCTGGGATCTCTCCCCGGTAAGAGGCTCTTATGTGGCTAGAGAGAACTGGCCAGGCTGTGTATTTCACATCCTGTAGGGGGCAAGCTGAAGATCCAGCACAGAAGGGAACCTACAAAAACAACGAGGAGTCCGGTGGCACGTTAAAGACTAACAGATTTATTTGGGCATAAGCTTTTGTGGGTAAAAACCTCACTTCTTCAGATGCATGGAGTGAAAATGACAGATGCAGGCATTGTTATACATGAAGAGAAGGGAGTTACCTTACAAGTGGAGAATACAGTCACATTTTAAGCATAGTAGGGGGCTGCACGAGGCCCATCCAACCACTAAATACCACTTAAGGCTTCTTAGGTTTATGTCTACACTGCAGCTGGGAGGTGTGATTCCCAGACTCCAGCTAGCTTTGCTGGAGATTGCAGCACAGGTGATGGCTTGAGCTAGCTTCCTGAGTTCACGTCTGCCTGCTCTGAGCTCCTGCCTGTGTGGCAACATCTACACTACTTCTAGCACACTAGCATGAGCCGAACTAGCACCAGTCTCTTTACCCACGCTGGGAATGACCTCTCACAGCAGCAGTGCAGATATACCCTTAGGGCTTAATGGCTGACCAGCCCTTCTGTTGGCCCCTCTGCCCAGAGTTAATGTCACCCTCCTTTCTTTCTGTGATTATTTCTGTGCGCGCTATATTTTTCACTTAACTTTCTCTTACTGATTCTTTCCCCCCCACCCCCCCGGGACAGCTTTGACACACACAAATGTTTTGTTTATACCTGAATGCTATTAGATTAGTGTAGATTAGAAGAGGACACCAGAATCCACAGATTAACTTCAGGATCGGAGTGCTTGTTGACATGTCTCCCCACCAGATTTTTGTCAAGAAGGCCTGAAAGTCAAAGAAAAAGAACAGAAAGTAAACCTGGCTTTGACGCAAAGCAAGTGAACATGGAGCTAAATCATGTTTTTCTTCTATGGAACCTTGAAGGGTGGGGCAAGAAACGCTACCTAAAACTAGATTGTGGGTATGTCTTCATTGCAGAGTTAACTCCAGTTGTCTACACCCTCTTACTCCTCACTAACCTAGCTCCAGGGAAAGTACCTATGTCCGTGTTGGCACAGCTCTTGTTCATGTATAGCACTAAGACAGGGATGGGCAAACTTTTTTGGCCCGAGGGCCACATCGGACTTGCACAACTGTATGGAGGGCTGGGTAGGGAAGGCTGTGCCTCCCCAAATAGCCTGGCTCCCTCCCCCTATCTGACCCCTTCCACTTCCTGCCCCCTGACTGCCCTCCTCAGAACTCCTGACCCATCCAATCCCCCTCATAGACTCTAAGGTCAGAAGGGACCATTATGATCATCTAGTCTGTCCTCCCGCATAATTCAGCCACAAAAGCTGACCCACCCACTCCTGGAAGAATTCTCTCCCTTGACTCAGCTGCTGAAGTCCCCAAAAGTCCCCTGCGCCTTGTCCCCTAACCCTAACCTCTCCCAGACCCCCGCCCCTAACCGCCCCCAGGACCCTGCCCCCTATTCAACCCCCCCTGTTCCCTGACTACCCCCCCAGAATCTCCTGCCTCTTATCCAACACCCCAGCCCCCTTACCAAGCTGCTCAGAGCAGCATGTCTGGCAGCCGCGCCGCCCGGCCGGAGCCAGACGCGCTGCTTGGCAGAAGCGTGCAACCTTGCCACCCAGAATGCTGCTCGTGCGGCGGTGTGGCTGCAGGGGAGGGGCCGGGGGCTAGCCTCCCCAGCCGGGAGCTCAAGGGCAGGATGGTCCCATGAGCCAGATGTGGCCCGTGGGCCGTAGTTTGCCCACCTCTGCACTAAGACTTTGGGGGACATATCCCATGGTTCTTTGCACTGCAGTAAACTGAGCTGATCTATGAATTCTTTCCCAGTGAATTACAGGAGAATTTATCTCCTTTCTGGGCACATGGGAGGGAATTGTGGGAAGATGTTGGAGGACTTAGCAGCACTTGACTGGAGCTAGCCTGTGTCCATGCTACAGAGTGATTGTGATAGCAGCTGATGAGTTGTGCTAACTTGAGTTGTAGCCTCCACACCCTGATGGGCAGCAAACTTGAGATAAAAGCACCACCACACTTAAGGGTTTTGTGTGTCGACAGGACCTCGAGTTGAGGGCAACACTGAAGTTATAATTAGGGTTGCCAACCCTCCAGGATTGCCCGGGAGTCTCCAGGAATTAGAAATTAATCTTTCATTAAAGATTGTCATGTGATGAAACCTCCAGGAATATGTCCAACCAAAATTGGCATCCCTAGTTCTAATTTGTCATGAAGGAAAAACCCTTTGTTGGGCCTAACACAGCCATGTTACGGAGTCACCCCACATCCCTGTACAGTTTCATTACAGATCCTGGCTTCAGTTGTGAAATGGAAAATAGGAGATGCATTCCAGTGCTCCTCTGTGAGCAATTGGGTGAGAGAAAGCAGGGAGTGGGTGGGGCCAGAGCTTTGACCTCTTCTCCACTGTTGGCCTGGCTGGACACCAGGAGGTGAGTATGCTGCTCTGTAACGCACTGCAGTAGAATGCTCCCTTCTCTTATTGCCCCAGGGGAGCACTGGAGGAATTCTGCCTCAACAAGATGTTTCCTGGGAGGGTGCAGTTTATCCATGAACTCCTCCTTTGTTCAGGGCTGTGCCTAAAAGTACAATGCTGCCCCTAGAAAGTCACAAGGGAATTTCCTTGCATTTTGCTCACCTGGACACCATCGTGTGCAAAGAAAGACTTAGCATCTGCTTCTGTGGCCAAGTGGAGACAGGTCGTTTTGCTCCAGTATTGGTTTTTCCTCACCAGTAAAGCAAATGCTCGTTCCTCACTGTTGTGATAGCATTCACTGAATAGCTCTGCCAAGTGAAGGAAATTCATTTTCCATGACAGACCCACAGCTCACAGCTCTACATCTGTGCATACACACTGGGGCAGGAGAGAGAACTTGTGTATTTCTCTTGGGAAAAGAGTCAAAATTCAGGGAATTGTGGTAAAAATGCATTTGAAAATGTCTCCTTAAATTTAAGTATTTACAAAAAGCCAAAATCCTTCATCCCCCTTAGGTGTCCATTCATTGCCCCTTTCTTGCCTACATGGTTTCTTCTCAGTCTTGAGTCTGTTTAATTTTTTTCTCACCTATTTGACTTTTTATTGATAAATTTCTCGTCCCTCAGTTCTTCCACAGATTACATAAAAGCCCCTTTTACATGCACACAAATACACATTAAAGGCCCAATTGTGAAGCCACTTCATATGCAGAATTTGATGCAGTATCAGGCACAAACCAAACTGTGGTAGGTTTTCTTACACACTGAAGAACCTGATCCTTCAAGGTGCCAAGTGCCCTCCACTCCCATGGGTAATCCAAGGGAAATGAGGATGCTCAACATCAGGCCTTACCCAACTAACCATGGGTTTCAAGCCACAGATCTGTTGCACACCAACGTTGGCCCTTTTAGGGCAAAATTCTTTAACAGGAGCTGGCCTTTGGTCTTAGTGCTCAGTTGCTATTGTAATGGGAGCACCAGCGGAAGTAAGTCACAGTGTGCTCATTGTGTCTGAGTTGGCTACTGTGTCCGTCGCTCTACTGATCTTCCCCACTCCCCCACTCCAGAGCATTTCCTATCCCTGCCTTCACCACCTCAATCACTTTGGCTTTTCAATGTCAGTGTTTTTTGAAGTTGCCTGATATAGGAGTTTATTTTGCAGCATCCCTTGAATATGCTCACTGAAGTACATATCGTTGTCAGGACCAGATTAAGACCTAGGCACTGTTGGTTGTATCCTGGGCCAATGAAGTTAATGGAAAGACTTCCATTGATTTCAATGGCCCTACAGTCCTTTGCCTAGGACTCTAGCATTCATGTGATTACACCAGAGTCTTCATTCTGATTTTAGAAACAAAAAAAAAGTCTAGATCTCATGGTTGCAAAGACAGTCTTGAAAATATGACCCTTGTATAAACGAATACAGTGATGTCTGCCTGACCATGCTCACGCTAGCACTCATCCACTTAACACACTAAAAACAGTAGTGTAACTATGGTAGCCCAGGCAGTGGCCTCAGACTAGCTGCCCCCAGTACATACCAAAGGGGTTGGGGCAGGTTTGCACTCGGCATGGTTAGCCCATGCCGCTGCCACTGTCCATGCTACTGGGGTTATGCTACTATTTTTGTTGTGCTAGCTCAAGCAGAGCTAGTGCCAGTACGTCTACGCAAGCTGAGAATCACACCCCCAGCTCCAAGTGTAGATGCAGCCAAAGCCTCGTTGGCCCTGCTAACACCACCTAACAGAGAACTCTGTGGAGGAGAAGAGTGCAGCAGACCTGGCTCATCTCCCAATCAGACAAACCCAGCTGCTGGCAGAAGTTCCAGGGACCTGTGTGATGCCACCCTAATCTTTTCCCTGCTGCCACCACAAATGCTGCTGAAGGAAGGGAGACTCGTATGGCACCGCCTCTCTGGCAGGCGGGCCCCTTGCTATAAATGCTGCAACTAGGAGGTCAAAGCCATGGGGAGCATTGTGTGCCTAGGGCTCTGGATTGCTTTAATCTGATCCTGGCTTTTGCTGGGATCTGTTGTGTATCCTTGATGGCGATTATTTTAATTCTGGCTGCCATTTGGAATGGAATATTAAATTAAAATCTAGCAAGCTGTTTGGTTTCAGGTCTTCAAAATCTTTGCCTTGGCATCTACACAGCTGCCAGAAGACTGGGGAGTAAATCTACAGGGCGCTTGAACTGGTTTGAATAATAAACGGATCCAAGCTATCGAATAGACTTCCAAACCCATACTTAAAGCTTTTTTGAGGTTTGAAACTGTTTTGGCTACCTCTTTATTTCATTTGTCACTTCCACACACTTCTGCACTTCCTGTTTTAGTCTAGGAGCTTTAAGTTATCAAAATGCAGTGAGAGAGGATGTTCTTGCGGTATTTTCAGCTTGGGCAATGCCAGCAAGCACTGGAAATCTCGAGAGTCTAATTTTGTGATAAGCAACAGAGGGTCCTGTGGCACCTTTAAGACTAACAGAAGTATTGGAGCATTTTGTGATAGGGCCTTGGGAGCATGACTGAGAGAGACAGAGACCCAATGATAAAGCCAGGGATAGAAGGGAATGGCAGCTTCCCCACCCTGGAGATTAGGAGGGGATAGTGGGTGTACCCACTCCAAGTGCCCAGCAGGGAGCCTGCATTTTTGTGTGTGTATTTCAGATAGGACTTTGAACCAGAAATGGTCCTACTTAAATTGGGGCTGGCCAGTTTCCTCTAAAGCCTTAAAAAACACAGGATAGACCAAAAATAGTGGTTTATTTTAAAATCCTATAATTTATACATTACTCTTGTGATTTTGGTGGGGAGGGAGGTGGGACTAGCAAAGCTTTGAAAGGGTTGGGTTACTCATAGGAGCATGTCTGTTATTACTTTATGATGGTTTTTTGCTAGGTGGTCTTCCAGCGCCAGTCACTTCTTAAATATTTGATAATTATCTTAAAGATTGCAGTTGCTTACCCAGAGCGAGCTGATCATACTTGGCTTCTTTCATCCTACGGGCTACTTCAGCCTCTGTTTCCAGTCGGGACATGTCCTTGAGAATCTTACAAGCTGCCAGAGCTGCAGCTACACCTTCTTGTCCCTGGAAAATGGAAAGGAGGTGGGGGCAGCCTAAGATAAATATTAATGATTCTGAATGATGGGAATGTCACCATGAGAGCAGGTTGAAAAATGGGGAGGGAGATCTGTGGAAAACTTTGAATTGTTTGTTTGTTTGGGTAGAGGACAGAAATACAAGCAACAAAAAACTTGGGCTGTAATACTTGATTTGGAAATGCTGTTGCAGTGCCTCATGGGAGTTGTAGTTCTAGTACCTCTTTCAGGCTAGTGATTTTTGAGGTCATCTCTATGGTTGGGAACCTAGCTGGAGACCTTTTAAAGGGGCCTGACTTTCAGGCAGCAGGCAAGGGAGCAAGAGGAGAAAAGTGACTGGTGGAAACAGAGAAACACATTTCCCCACAGATGCAGAGCATGAGAAATGGGTATGCTGCTGTGTCTCTTCCTTCCCCATGGTGTGAAAACCAAACACACGATTAACCCATTGGAAAAGGAACATAATCTGAGGTCAGAGGCAAAGGGTCACTGACTGCCCGGAAGACAGTGATTAAAAATCAAGGGCCAGATGCTCATATGGTGTTAATCAGCAGAGATTAATGGAAGCCAATGAAGCTGCATTGATTTATACCAGCTGTGGCTCACACCATGTTTATGTGACTTTTGGCCACTACCAGCCTGAGCTACAGTCACACTAAAGCAATTCAGCAGTGAAAGACTCCATAAAAGTCATATCTCATGTCTTGAAGGACAAACCTATATATCTTAACTTCCTAACTGCAAGACTGAATATACTAATATTTCAGATCTAAAACAAATTGCCAATAAGTGGCCTAAAGTAGTTATATCTTGAAGCTTACCATAGCCCAGAAATAGTTTGCCATCTTGTGCCGGTTTTGAAGTACTGCCCATAAAAATAAATCCCTCCAGGGATTCTCACTCTTCTGGTTCATATCCAGGAGCCCCGGTAGTCGTTTTGCATTCGTTTTATCCTACAATACATTTTAAGAAAAACTTAAAATCTGATTTTATAATTTCATTTTATATTTTTAATATATTGTCAAATGTGTCTGTGCCAACTACATGATCCAAGCAGCAAATCAGCAGTGCGAGCAACTTTCAGATCCTTTTGATTTTCCTTAGGCTCAAGAGGTAACTAATTCACTCTATATACTGAATCAAAGGGCCCACGATACAACTTATTATGTGTGAGAACATTTGGGGTGAAATCCTGGCCACACTGAAGTCAATGGCAAAACTCCCATTGATTTCACTGGAGCCAGGATTTCATCCTGTATGTGTAATATCATCCCCAAACCCCCTGTGATTAGCTCATCTAAGTTGGACTTGAATTATACCAGGTTCTGCATAACTGGGGCAAAGAACTCTGTTTCAGGGTAAACCAACAAAAGGTATTCTATTTAAACATAAAACCAGTCTCAACATGGCCCTGTACACAACAAGAAAGAGCACTGGAGTGCCCCTTCTCTTTTTAGTCCAAGCACCAGCTGCTCTGCCTCACTGCTTCTTACCTCACATGAAGCTTAAAATAAAATGCAGTTTATTTTTCAAATATTTTGAGGATTTAGTCTATATAAATAGATCATGCTGAAATCGGTGGGGGAGGGGCAAGTCTGTTAGCTATTTTTGTCCCCCATCAATAAAAGAACTAGGAAGTTGTTGGCATATCTACTTGAAATTCTGCTAGGATTTGTAGTTTAGAGATCTGAATCCTACAGAATTGCTGATTAAAACTGAATCATGGATCCTATTTTTTGAGTCCTGGCATTCCCTTCTATGAATCCACCCCCACACTTTGAACTTAATTCAAGATTCAATACCTTGTAGTGGGAGGGGTGGAGGCATAAAGAGGAATCACAAAATGTTTTCCAAAAAAATCCCTTCCTTTTTAATTAAAAAATTAAAAATTGGAAAATTCAAAACATTTTAACGAATTTTATAGCTGGTTGAAGAAAAAGGAAAAAATTGTCAAGTTTCTCCAATTCTCTGCCCTGCCCCCATTTTCAAAATGTTGGACAGCTGTAAATAAAATTCAAAAACAGAGAGAACAGCGGTTAATATGTGAATCTTAACTGTAACTCACAGCTTTCTTCTTGCTTCCTGGCTTGACCTCTTGATAAAAACCTTTACATGCATCATGAAGAAAATCCTTGAGCACTCTAGAAACTTCATGGAGGGTAAAGAGTGGGCAGACGTCCATCATTTCCTTATGTTGTTGACCAGTGATCCCTGCTAGAGTCAGCCTGCTTTCCTCATGTTTCTTCTGTAGGAGTGCATAGAGGAGGCATTTCCGAGAGATGGAGCAGTAGAGCCTCTGAAGCCGGCTGTACGTCAGGAAGTCATACATGTTGGCCCCATTGTCGATAAATAACTTTACAAATTCTGGCTTATCATTCACCAGAGCATCCATCATCACTTCCTCTAGGTCACACGACTAGATTTCCATGAAACACAAAAGGGAATAATTTATATTTTACGAGTATTGCCATGGGGGATTAGGGCTGGGAAATTAGACTTTCACCCACTGTTTAAATCCAGACCAGATCAGCAATCGTTAAAATTTGCTACCACCTGACTGATTCTGGGTGGGAGGGGAGAGCTGATATGAAATGAAAGAATGGCCTCATATCAGGTCTTTGAGCATGTGTGTGTGCACAATGGAAAAACTCCATCACAGTTAGTATTTATGGTTACCCTGTTACTATGGTATGTATATATTTGTAATGCGGCAGTGTGTAAGAGCCTGTCATGGGCCAAGGCCCCATTGTGCTAGTTGCTATACAAATACAAAACAAAAGGATGCCCGAAGGGCAGTTGGCAGTTTTGGTGGGGTAGCCAAGGACAGAAGGGCTATGGCAGCTGAAATATCCTTGGCTCTTTAGATATAATCCTTTGTGGTCAAGAAAGACAGAGGCAATGCGAGGACAATGAACACTGCCACCTCCTGTGCTTTCATGGGGAATAAAAGAGGGCTTTAGTTTCTAGTACTACTGATCTGGTATGTTTCACTAGCTACATGAAATTCTTGCCCTTCAACAATAGGATTTATGCAACTACAATCTAAGCAAGTAGAGTCTGGTACCTTCCATTCAACATCTCCATTGAATATTTCACTTTTAGCTATGTCCACTCTATTCCAGGCCACTGCCAGCTTCAGTTCATCCAGGTATTCCTGGGCTTCCTGACTGTGACTTTTACAGGCTGCCAAAAACAGGAAACACAAATACATTCAGCATTTGACTCTACGTTAAATTGGACGTTACGTAAAGTTTAATCAAAGTGTGACTGTAATGAGACCTCTTGTTCAGTTATGTCATATTTGTGGGTTACCTACATGGAAATCCCTCACACTTTTTTATTTTCCCCCCTTACCTGAGGGACTGTGGTCTGAAAGTTTACATCCACCTCACATTTTGAATGTTGTTTTCTAGCCAAAATCTCTCTCTCACATGTTCTTGGGCCTTCAAACTGAATCATGTTCTTCAGAAGAGGGTATGTTTGGGAGTTTTTTAATGTATTAACTCACAGGATATGGAATCCCTCCCTCCCGCTGTTGAATCTGGGATGATCCAACACAACTGCAATGGATGGCAATGCTACTATAGAACTCTTTCAGAAGACAGAGTGCAGGTTTCTTGTCGTAAAACTGGAAGTTTCGTTATGGAAGCTGAGTTTGATGTATGGCTTCTTAAAATGTCTTTAATCAGAATATACTATCGCCAACACGTTTCAATTCCTCTATAGCCTATTATTTCTAAGAGGCGCAAACAGCAACCATGGATCAGTTAATATACTATACAATATGATAGCAAGCATTACTTAAAAAAATTCCATCATATCTAGTGTGATCTGATAAAACTTATATCCAATTGTCCCTGTTGCATCATCTACAAGCAAGCAGAAGACTGTACATCAAACAGGAACACTGATCAAACAGCCCACTTTGCTTGCTCCTGTCTTCAAGAATAAGATACACTTGCTATTCGTTCTCTGTTTCCCTGGCCATTGTGGCCACTTTACTATCGGTCTGAGTTAGTGGAAACGAGATCATGTAAATATGGAACCCAAGCCCAGTATGTGAAAATTGATCAGGCTTTACTTTGATGAAAGCTGCCACTGGATTATCACATTAATTTTGTGTAACTGTTTCCTTATTAGAAGAGCATTTTTGGTTCTGAATGGAGGCAATAGCCCGTTTATAAGTGAATTTTTGGTTTGCGTTTTTTCCTCCATTTGAACATCGGTGTGAAAACCGCTTCCCAGCTTTTGGATGTTCATGCAATTCAGTCATTGTGCAGAGCATCCTGATTGCACAGAGTTTGTAGGAAGGTTTTGCTCAGACTAAAGTTTATAGCTAATTTAGGATGAGATTGTGGCTTGCTTTAAGTGCAATTACAAAGGGGTACGGGTATGTAAAATGCCCTGCTCCCTTGTGTAGACTTAGACTATCCACATCATGGCTTGCCCCATGGGAGGGAAAGCAGCCTCCATTGAACTGTCACTTCCCTTCCAGGTAGGCTGAGTGGGTAGAGCCTCCTTGACTCAATTGCCTGCCATCTGCCAGCCAGTGTTTCTAAGCAGGTAAGGAGTGGGAGCTGGTAAGCTGTGCCAAGGAAGGGGGGAGGGGTGCAAACTACTGTACTTTTCCACTGGAGATCCAGTTGTGAGCCTGAGGCACAGGTTGGTCTCTGGCCTGTTCCTGGGGCAGTGACACTATGAACTGCCCCTTATTTAAGGTTGTGGTAACTTCGCCATCTTTCCCTTAACTTCTTATATAATTTAATCTCCCTCAAACTATAACTCCTTGTCCATCTAAATTAAATGAAAAACCCTTCCATTTAAAATATGTAGCTACAAAAATAACCCTCTTCATTTGATACAAATTCATCTGAACAGATTGTTATATGAGAGACAGAGTTGGCTTGTCTATTTCTTCCATTGGGATATTTTGAAAAAACTGAAAAATATAGGGGGGGGGGGTTCCTTTTTTTTTTTGGGTTTTTTTTTTTTTTTTAATAAATTTTTTTTGGTGAGTGGGACACTTTTTCTTTATCTTGTTGTTGTTGTTGTTGTTATTAGCACTGAAGGTCTGACCTAAAGCCTATTGAAGTCAATGAGAGCCTTTGCATATATTTCAGTGGGTTTTGGATCAGACACATTGGAAGCTTGACATTTTCATAATTCACTTTCTGGCCAAATTTTGTAATTTAAAATGTATTCTAAAAATGCTCCTTCTAACTCTAGTCTTAACATTGTAGTCTCGCTCACCTCTTAGCACGTACAAAGTGCGCTTGGTTGAGCAATAACACAAGCACACTAAGTTCTCCGGGATAAACACTGTAAATTATCATGCAGATAATCTCAGGTTAGAAAACAAAATGTGGGCAAATCTCAAACATAGACTTTAACAGATCTAGCAACTATAAAGACCAGCCAAAAGAGATTCTTACCTTTGACCAAAGCTTTCAAAATGACTGTGTCTAATTCATCTGATCCTTCTTGCTCAAAACTGTGCACTGTTAAAAGATGCTGCTGGGAAACAATGTTCTGAATCTACGGGGTTGAAACAAATTGTTTTATTCTTCATCCTATCATTACTGTTATTACAGTTAGGCCTAGAGGCCCCAGCTGAGATGACATACATACATACACTCCTTGCCCCAAAGAGCTCACATCTTAAATAGAAAAGGCAGATCGTGTGGAAGGAAGGGAGAACTTTTATCCCCATTTTACAGATGGGGGAATGGAGGCACAGAGAGAACAAGTGTCTTGCTCAAAAGATCTTTCTTCTCTCCCATTCTTGATTGATGATAGCCATTCTGTAGATAGTACATATAGTGCAGTGGGTTCTAACAGGTCAGACATGTGGAACTTTAAAACTGTGGATTACAGTAGAGGAGGTGATTTGAAGGTCAGATTCAGTTGATTTATATACCTATTAGTTTATTTGGGAAAGAGTATCCACTTCAGTGTTATCTCCCACATCTTGATTGCAAAGCTCACTGTCCCTTTGATCTATACATTTATATGCCTTGTGGGTCTTAGTGTTTTATTTATTTCTTTTAAGAGTAACTTTCATTGTTGCTGTTGGAAAAGAATGTGGATGGTGGGAGTAAAAAGGAGTGGTGAGAAGCAACTGTCTATTCACACTCATCCAGAATCAGGCTTCCACTCGGCAGCTGCGGGTCATGAATTGGGTCTCATTTTCCACAACTGCAGAACGTCCGCAGCTGCAGAGCTTGAATCGTGTGTCACATCCTCCAGAAACTGTTTAGTGGAGGATAGAGCCCTAAGTGTTCAATTGAATTACGAAGCCAAAATAAGTATGCTCTCCATTGAATGCCTGATTCTGGTCTCCGATACCTTTGTGTGTGCCATTAATCTCAGAGCATTTGTATCTCTAGCATATTTTTTGAGCAGCCTCCCAGCAATTCTGAACATGGGTAGTGGATACCAGATGAGCCACATAACGTAGAAATGATATCCGAGTTTGTGAGTGTGATACGTTTAATATATTAAACCAGTTCACTTACTGTTGCTGTCCAATGGAGAATGTCCTTCGATAAAAAGTTTTCTGTAGGGAATTTCTCTTTAAGTTGCTTTTCAACAACTTGTGGCACAATAAGCTGTGGCTCATTCACTACTGCAGCTAAGATGTCAGCTGTACCCCCAGATCCTGCTAAGATAAGCCAGGGAGCAGAGTTTTCCAAGCCCCTGCAAATTCTCTGTGGTTTTAAAAATACATTTTAGAATGCAGTTATGGAAAGACAAAATACAATGCATTCGTATATTAATATCTTGCAACTAGGGATGTGATTGAATACCTGAACCAGATTCACTCCATTCAGCCTCAGTAAGAATACTCAGGATCACCACGATACTGACATCTGTGAAGGGATGGCTTGCAGATAGCCACTTAACTATACCCTGTTCCACCATTATCTTCCCAGCTAGCTAAGCGTCCTGATTTGGGTAGCCAAGGTTTAAAAACAGTCACTCTCTGGTAGCTTGGTGTAAAATCCCCATTTTTGAATCTTGGGGGCCAGAATTAGCAAGAAAAAGAGAAGCATTGCATAGGGAACTCCTCAGTGAGGCACAGTAATCCTGCTGAGGTTGACTGCAAGTGCTGTAAAGCAGAAATTTCTTGAGGGAACACTACATCTGGCTACTCAGCATCAGCTGTGAAACCTGGCAACTGGAAGTTTATAAGAAGGCTGCTGAAAACATCCACAAAGAGCGGCCTTTATGCCAAGTTTCACGATATCTGTAGATAGGAAGAGCCATGTAATCACAATGAGGTGCAGGGGAGGCCATGGAAGTTGTATCCTTCAGAGGCTAATAACCATATTATCCTAGCTGAAATAATAATTCATTACCAGCCAATTTACATTGTGGGGTATGTGACAATCTCATTAAATGTTCAGACCTCAGTGCCAGCTCTCCTCCTGCACTTTAAAAAAAAAAAAAAATTCTAGAACCCCTGACATACGTGATTGTTTACAAGCGATAGTGATGTTAAAAATAACAATTGGCTATTCTTTCCCAGCACATAGGTGAGCCCAGAGCAACACCTTCCAGTCTTTTCTTGGTCTCCCAGTCTTGTTCTCTAAAGATTTCAAAAGAAGATCAATTGGCTTGCACTGCAAGGCTTTCAACATCAATCATGCAGGAATTGCTGCCATATTTAACGTATAAAAGAGAAGGTTAAGAGGTGACTTGATCAGTCTACATTGAGTGAAGGTCTTGGATACTTGAGGGTACTTCAATCTAACAGATAAATGCTTAACAAAATCCAGTGGCTGGAAGTTGAAGTGAGAAAAGTTCAAATAGGAAACAAGGAGAAGACACTCTTCTCTCCCCCAACACACACACTTTTTTTTTTTTTTAAACAGTGAGGGTCATTCACCACTGCAACATATTTACAAGGTGTCTGGTAGAGCCTCCCTCACTTGGAATCTTTAAATCAAGCTTGGCTGTCTTATTAAAGTCAGATGCTCTAGTTCAAACACAAGCTGTTGGGCTCAGTGTAGGAATCACTGGGTGAAATTCTATGCTGACTTCCTGCATAACAGGCCAAAGATAAAATGGAAATTGAAGAAAAAGAGGGTCATCCAGCTAGAGAGCTGATTTCCAAACATAATGTGTGAAGCTGCTGGGGAAAAGTTCAAAGCTGAATCTTTGGGTCAATTTACAAATGCTAAGACAGAGTTGGCAGTGTTCCTCACTGAGCCATAAAGAGAAGATCTGATGGAAATATGATGCTATCAGGCCAGCACATACTGCAAATCTGCCGTTGCGTTTCCCTGAGTTCTGAGAGGCAGGACTGAATATGCAATGTCTGATCATTGCCAGGAAAAACTGCCTGGCTACAGGGATGCTGGAACAATTTGTATAGTGGGGATGCTGAGAGCTATTGAACCAAACAGTAAACCCTGTATATGATGGAAACCACTTCAAGCCAGAGGGTGCAGCAGCACGCCCAGCACCCCTAGTTCCAGCACCTATGCCTGGCTAATCTGTTTGCACTTGCTTTGTGAGGAATGGCTAGAATTTCTAATTCACCAGATTTTTTTCAGATTTCCACTGCTCACTTTCTGCGGTGTTAGCTAGATGTGTAGTCATATAGGAAACTTAAGTGATCTGCTGATACTTTTAAAACTAAGCAATATTTCTGTTGAATTTGCTCAAACTGCACTATTTCTTGCAGTAAGGGATGTACTGATGAAGCTAATGAATATAAGTTGAATTTAATTTTTTTTCTACTAAAAAATTAACTGTTACACAATTTGGATAATATCTTACTACCCGGATTTGTAGTTGGCACCCAGCAGAACGTTCTGCTAAGTATTTATTTAATATTTGACAGTTCCAAAACATGGATTTGTTACCTCCTTGGGGTATTTTTAGAATGAATTTTTACATATCACAAGTTGCTTCTTACCTCAAGTGTTTTTGGTCCTCCATTTACCAGTAAACAAAGCACAGGGATTTCAATGCTACCTGTTCCTGTGAAATAGATGAGAAAATGTTTAAATTCATAACATTCATAAAGATGATGTTGAGTTGCTGCCATCTTCTGGAAAGCATTGTGCCATCATATGGTCCATGGACTGAAACAAGAGCAATGGACCCAGAGAACACAGGCAATAGGATGGTTGACAGCAAAGGCTGTGAAAAGCACTATGGTCCAGTGGTTAGAACGTTAGCCTGGGGTTTGGGATCAGGGTTCAATTCCTTGCTCTGCCACAGACTTCCTGTGTGACCTTGGGCAATCAGTTCTGTAAAACAGGAATAATAGCCCTGCCCACCTCACAGGCATGTTGTGAGGATAAATACATTAATGAGTGTGAGGTGCTGAGATACTATCGTGATGGGTGCCACCTAAGTACCTCAGATGGATGGCGAGACCCTGGGAGAGCCAGTATTTGGAATGCTAAGTTAAATACAATGAGAACACACACTGCAAATAGATTCTAACTATTGTCCACTTGTCCTGACTTAAAGCGGTCAGTGTCCTAGATGCTAGAAAAACAAGGTGGTGATGGCTGTTCCTCTATTTCCAATAGGCTCATTAAAGCTTCATATGAAATTAGGGTGATCCTCTCTAACTTTCTGATCCATACCCTCCGAGCTGAAGGGAGCTCTATGTAGGTAGACTCCTCACTACATCTATGCACACGCTTAACATTATAGATGCATAGAGCTGTTTTTTGGTTTTGCTTTTCAAAAATATGTACTTCCAACTTTCAAATAAAACTGTTTATAGTGGGAAAAGTTTTGACGAGTGGTATTTTTGGTAAAAACATTGAATTTTTGACAAAAATGTTTTTTTCATTGAAAAATTGAAATTTTGACCATCTCTCCCGATGTGGAGCCATCACATGGATCACTCGCATGCATCAAGTTACACATGTCAGAACATGTGTTTCCAGGATCTGGGACTAAACTATGTAGGAAAATATGAAGACAGAATTCAGGAAAAGGGAGGATAAATGGGAAAGTGATATGAATGAGAGGCCTAGGTGATTCTGTTAAGGACAGATGACCAAGATCTGAGCCAGAATTAACCATACATTTCTTTCTTAATGTTCTGTTAGGTTGCTTCACATCAGCCTACAGTGCAATGCAACTTTGCCTAATGTGATGACCAGTAATAGTAAAACTCTATATGATGTAACAACTTTGACAATTTAAAAGAAATGTTTGCAGCCATGCATTTTTAACCATTTTTCACAGGAGCATGCAAAAAAGCTGAAGTACAGTCATCCTTCACAGTTCCCCAACAGCTGCTGCATTTATTTCTAAAGACCGCACAACTGCAGTTTATACTGTAAAATCTACCAAGTGCATTTCAAATGGGCCTGCAAGTATGTCTAAAAATACACCTCTACCCCGATATAACGCTGTCCTCAGGAGCCAAAAAATCTTACCGCATTATAGGTGAAACCATGTTATATCAAACTTGCTTTGATCCACTGGAGTGTGCAGCCCCGCCCTTCCGGAGCACTGCTTTACCGCGTTATATCAGAATTCATGTTATATCGGGGCACGTTATATCTGGGTAGAGGTGTAGTGGCTCCCATCCCAAAAAAACAACCCCTGTAGAGTCAAGCGATGAATGCACCAAATAGCAAGGAGAAGAGGACAATTTGGGTCAAGTGATTTTTAAACATCTCTTTATTTATTGATCTTTTTTATTATTAGGTTGCCTGAAGTAATGTATAGATCACCAATTCCCACTCCATGAGATATCCCAGAATAACTGGTGCAGGTGGTGACAGAACTAACGCAGAACTCAGCTGGAGCATGAAGATGACATATAGTGGGGTCAGCCGTGACTTTATCTTGTACTGTATGACATGTTTTTGCTATTTGTCTTTAAAATGAAATTCTAGTCTGCAAAGTGACTCTTGCTTAGTTTACAAGTAAAAAGGGTTCAGAGTAGCAGTCGTGTTAGTCTGTATCCGCAAAAAGAACAGGAGTACTTGTGGCACCTTAGAGACTAACAAATTTATTAGAGCATAAGCTTTCGTGGACTACAGCCCACTTCTTCGGATGCATACAGAGTGGGCTGTATGCATCCGAAGAACTCTGTATGCATCCGAAGAAGTGGGCTGTAGTCCACGAAAGCTTATGCTCTAATAAATTTGTTAGTCTCTAAGGTGCCACAAGTACTCCTGTTCTTTTTAAGTAAAAAGGCATTATTTCTAAATGCCAGCCCTGCAAACTCAGCCTGAGATTTGATCAAACCAGGTTCTTTCCTATATGAATGTCATCACCTTAACAAACATTCTTTAGGCTCATTTGCTTTCTCTGTTAGTCCATGCAGCTGCGTTGAGGGCAGAATTTGGCCTGCAATTGGGAGCTTCGTTAACAATTCTGCTGATGAGTGATAAGAGAGATTATCCAGCTCACTTTCTGCTAGCTACGTTAGCTCTGCAGATCTAGAAGCAATAGGAAGTGAAAACACTTTCCACTATGGGTGGTTGGTTGGTACAAGGCCTATGTAACACTTAAGTCCCATTTTAAACAGTAGTTTTAGGTGTGCATAGACCTTGCACTGTCTGTACAGGGTGGAATTTCTCTCTCAAATAAACGGACATGACTGAGCATTTCAGCGAGCCCCTCGTTCTGTGGCTATGATGTCTCCTGAAGTGGTAGCCAGCAATCCATGAGTTTGGGGGAGATCTAAAACGAAAGTACAGTATGCTGAATGCCCCTCTCTTATAGATGTTATTTGGGGGCACTTAATCTACATTTATTTGCAGTTTTTTAAAGCTACTTGCATGTCAGCTTTGAGCATTGAAGAAGGATAGCCTTGCGCTTAAGGAGCTAGACTGGGATGTAGGAGTTCAGTTCCCAGCTCTGAGCGTTGCTTTTTTGGCCTAAATTTCCCAACAATTAAAAGTGGATGATACTTCCTTTATGTCTTGTCTATTTAGACTGTAAACTCCTAGGGGCAGGGACTGTCTCTTATGTATAGTGCTTGGCACAATGGGCCCTGATTTCAGCTGGAGGTTCTAGGTATTACTAGAGCATAAATATTGTGATAACTTTTTATTGACTAAACGGTGTAGCCAATTGTTTGACTACACTTGTGGTTCATTCCTAAAAAAGTTCAAGAGACCAGATAACCGAACTTAGGCAAATGTATTGTCTAAAGTCAAAGCAGTACAATATGAAAAGGAGACATAGGTAACCTCCTTCCATGAACCAATCCTTACCTCCCAGCATAGTCACCTTACACAGATGGTGTGTGTCAAAGATATACATTTCAGCTAGTATCTGTAGTATGATTTTACGAATTACTAAATTCTTTGCACATCACTAAAATCCAACCCACCAGTTTGTAACAGTTCCTCAACTTGTTTTTGTTCTGTACTTTTCTTATCTCTGTTTTGGATACTACATTCCAAACCAGTTGCCCATGAAGATACCTATAGTAGGACATAGAATTAATGTAGTTTGATTCTGACAGATTTTGATTTGCGAATGCCAAAGTTGACTTAGTTTTACAAAGAGTTATGGGATACTTAGCATGAATGAACAAAGGTAAGCATAATATCATTCAAATATAAAACTTTTTGCTAATATTTAATGCATATTGATATGGTGTGCAATTTGTATAACATATGTATTGGCTAACAACTTGATTAATTTCTTTTGCATCTACCTACCTCCATACCCAGTGCGCTGTTCTGAAATGTGTTTCTCCAAGGTGAGCCGTAGTTTAGTAGTTCCATCTGGCTCATCTGGATTTATCTGATCCACCAAAATAAAATGGGAGTGATTGTTGTCAAGGGAGTACAGTGGCCCTTGGCCATTATCATCTGACTTGTAGCATACAAGGTTTTCATTCTAGAAAAGAGAGAGGTTAATCTTCATAAAATAATTTTCTATTTTTGTCTTTTTTTTTTTTTTTTTTTTTTAGTGGTTTTGCACTATGTCATAGAAGAAAATAAATATTCAGACACTTCCAATAAAGTCTCCTTTAAAAGTTGGGAGAAGGAGACTGGCATCTTTGTAAAAGACACCAGATTGGGCAGCGCTAGAAAATGAAGTCTTCTGAGTATCCCTTTTGGATTCTGCAAAATATACTGATACCAAACATCTTGTTTGTGACTTGGGCATCAGTTCAGAACTTCTGGCAATATGTTTTTCTGATCTTAGACAAATGACACAGGCCACAAACCCTGATGACTGGGGAATAGAGCCGGAAGGGTTCCTAAAGTCTCTGCTCATGTAAATGGGGGTATTTCCATCGACTTCCATTGCATTAGGTCTGTCTTTACACTAGCAGTTATTTTAGTGCACTAAATGTACGTACTAATTCAAACTATGTAGCATTATTTTGTTGGCAAGACTATGTATGGTCTAATCAATCAGTTCTCAACCTGGGAGTTGCACTCTCTGGGGAGTGGGTCACAGAAAGTGTGTGTGTGTGTGTGTGTTTGGGGAGGGCGTAACCCTTCCTTTTTCTCCATCTTCCCCTCTCCCATCACCATATGGGTGGGATGTCCTGAAACTTTTTTTTTTCTACTGCAACATGGAATCCCTGCCCAGAAAAGGTTGAGAACCACTCTCTAGGCACAAAAGCTTTATATACATTTGCCCCATTCTGGCAATAAATCCCTTCCTCCTGGTGTCCATCTGCTATTATTTGGGTATATTGTCAGTGACAGCTCAAACTAGGATTGCTCACCTCTCTTGTCTTCTCTCCTCATGATCCTTTAACTTAGCTCACATTGCTGTAGGATGGTTTTCAATAAATAAACACACACACACACCTCTTCCCTTTCCCCTTCCTGCCCACTGACGCTGAACACTGGGCTCTAGCAAGATACAGCCAATTCGTCTGCTCAGTCATTTTGTTTGTGTGTTGCTTTCCTTTTCCCCTCCTTCCTGCTGTCTTTTTGTTTTGTATGGGGTAGGGATGTGTCATTTTACATGTCTGGACAGTTCTGTGCACAGCAGTGGTACCATATAAATAATTAACTGGAGCCTGAGGGTCAGGAGCATATTTCAGTAGCCAAGGGCCAAATCCTAGGCCCAGGGGCCCTCTCCAACACCAACCCCTCTAATGACACAGTTTGGCCAGGGGTCACAAGGAACTGAGGCGTAATCCTGAAGGGGGAACTCAATCCCACGGCATGTCCCAGATCCTTCTCGTTCTCTGGGGCCAAGGGTGAGGCACTGAGTATAGCACTGAGCACATCTGTGACACTAACTGATAAATAAAAAACATGCAGAATTAGCCCCAGGATCAAGGATCTGCAACTGGCTCTTTGGGCCATCTTCTTCTGTTGTATACACAGAAACATAACAGTGCAGATATAGGTTTCAGAGGGGTAGCCGTGTTAGTCTGTATCAGCAAAAACAACGAGGAGTCCTTGTGGCATCTTACAGACTAACAAATTTATTTGGGCATAAGTTTTCGTGGGCTAAAACCTGCTTCGTCAGATGCATGGCGTGGAAAATACAGTAGAGGGGTATAAATACACAGCATATGAAAAGATGGGAGTTGCCTTACCAACTAGGGGGTCAGTGCTAACGAGCCAATTCAATTAAGGTGAAAGTGGGCTATTCTCAACAGTTGACAAGAAGGGAGGAAAAATTACTGTTGTAGTGCTAATGAGCTTAATGTAATCAAGGTGTCCCATTTCACAGTTGACAAGAAGGTGTGAGTATCAGCAGGGGGAAAATTAGTTTTTGTAGTGACTAATTTTATAGTGACTGTAGAAAATTATGTAGAATTAGTGGTATCCTATTAATATATAAAGAAGTTCTTCCTCCAAGCTCTTTTTCTCCTGGACTCTATACTAATCAAATGTATAATACCGACACCTGCTGGATATTTGCAGCATTGCTTGTTAAGCAGGGGGAGATGTCTATGGAGTGCATGCACAGGGTGCAGAATCATAATGATTCTAATATAATTTCAGATCTTTCCTGTTGTCATTTAGAGCAGCTCAATTGTTTTGCTGCCTACCATTAGCAATTATTTTCGGAGAGGCAGTTCATATTTAAATGACTATATAAGTGTTATGAGAAAAATACCTTCACATTGTCCAGAATCTCTCTGTGCTGAATTTTTCCCAGTGAAGTTATTCCTATTGCAATCACTCTTACTCTAGCTGAAGTACTAGCCAGTGTGTGATCTCGGACTGCTTGCCCGATATGCCTCGTTATTCCAACACGTAGAGCACTGGTAAAGATCCAGGCACCTGAAATCAATAAAAACATTATGGAGTTAGTTGCTTTACCATTTGGCATATAAGTACCTCTAACTATGTGTTTTGTCCAGGCTGGCTCTAGATATTCTTGGGGCCTCTGAGAAGACAATCTTTGAGGCCTCAAGCAGATATCGATAATTTGTGTCATTACATATAGAATCACAGTCAGTACTAAACAGGACACTTTTATTAAAGAAAGCAATGACGAATGATAGGCACAAACAAACATGTTTCAGACATCTTGAGTTCCAGCTTTGTCATCTTGGTTTAACAGGGACCATACTCCCATCTGGGATGTTCGATGGAGCACGGAGAATCATTTAGAGGCAGAATGATATTACTGGAAGTAAAGATATGACAGTCTGCATATCTGGGGCAGTACTACTTCTTGGGGGAAGGGGTGGAGGGTGGGAACTGTGGAGGTGGCATCTTGCAGTTGGGATGGAGGACTAAATTGGGAGGACTGATCATGGGATGTTGGAAATGGCTGGTAGATGAGATGCTGCTTTAGGGTTTTTCCATTTAGCTCTATGGGAAAGTATCTGACACTCTCTTCTTCTTGCTTTCTGGTGTACTGGAGAGTGGACTCCTCAAAAGAGCAGGGCTCTTTTCATTCTTCACGTGCCTAGGGCAAGCCATGGTGGTTACCAGACCCAGATGCTGTAGTGACAACCAAACCACTTGAGGTCGCACTCGCTAAATAATTTAGCATATTCTGCAAACTGTGTCAGTAGACAAAAAGTAAAGTAAAATATAACTAAGTCCTTAGCAGTGTCCGCTTGTAGGTATTGAGATGACTTGCAGCATAGGAAGTGCATAGTAAGTATAAATAGCAGCTGCAATGATCTCAATAACTATTTCTGTTTATGGTACTTCTGATACTACCTTAGTACTTGGCTTTTTTTTAGTAATGAAAAGCAAAACGGCACGATGACCTTTTTTCCCCCCCGGAACCAGCAAAGCAATATGAACAGAGTATATGCTATATTGAGCACTAAAGTATGCTTTAAGCACTTTATAAACTTCAAAATGCAGTTATGCTCATAGGGGCAAAGAAAAAATGGCTTCTTAACTGACAGATGTGTATTCAGAGTCCTATTGGCCAATTGTAGTGTCAATATTTCAAATATTTTTCATTCCTGTTAGCCCTGCAGTGAACACCAGGTAAAGTGAACCAGATTCTCTTCTGGTTTCTGCATCACTTAACAAAATTGTCCGTTCCAATAAAAAATTCTTTATGAATGGTGAGGATGTGATGCCCACAATAAGTCAGTTTTGACTTTCAGATTCCAGGTTGAGTTTGCTGGGCTGCCAGTTAAAAGACACAAAAACACACCCACTCTTAATCAGAAGGTGAAGAGATTCAGGTGGTATTTTTCAGAAGTTCTCTCTTGTCTCAACTCTGTGTTCCCACCGCAGTCAAGACTGACTTCAATGGGAGTGTAGTTAGGCCAATGCTGAGTGCTTTTGAAAATCCTACCACTACTAGGGAGCTGGGGAGAGAAAATTGATATGGATCCCACTGTGACACCTTTTCCCCCATTACCTTTTAGAGTATAACTGCACTTCAAATGTTTATCAGTTGCAAGAACCACTGCCTGGAGTAATTTGGATGAAGTAGTAAATAATTGAGATACAAGTTACTGCAGTATGACTATCATTAATACATATCTTAATACAGGTCTAGGCCACCATCCAGCAAAGCCCTTAAGCATGTATGTAATTGTTATGCATATGAGCAGTTCCACTGAAATTAATGATGCAAGATTGGCAAATGCTGGATGGGGACTCTTTAGGGTGGAGGTAGAAGAAATTATGTTCCCGATTTTGGGAGTTGAACCAACCAGTGCTTTCTGCGGCCTTTACAAGTCCTTTTCTTAAGGTGTCCCGTAACCAAGGTTTCATTTGGAAGTTTTCTTCTTCTCCAACTAAGGAGACAACCAAGTTGGGAGCAGGTAGGTTCCATTTGTTGATCATAATATCAAATATAACTCCAGGATGGATGGCACATGGAACTTTAACAAACTGTAATAAACAAAAGGGCACTGAATAACAAGATAGGGGTTATACTGTACTGCTATCTTTACAAACTAATTGGTAAAATTATACCTCTCAAAACTACAGCAAATACAGAGCATAAGTTGCAGTGTGGTACACCCTCACACCACTGTAAAGTGATTTCCAATGCATTGGAACATCAGAACATGAAGAGATGTTGACTTGTTCTTCATCAAGATCATTTTGATGTGATTTCCCTTTCTCTCCCCCCTCTGTCCTCCCATTTAGTGGAAATGGTTCATATACAGTACCTGGTCATTAGCAAGATTGGTGTTCATCAAACTATGGTTTTACTGTAGAGGATGGGTCAGAGATGTTATGTATATAATTGGAACAGATGGGAAAAATCCTTCACCATAACAGTGAAATATTGTACTGATAGACCTTAATATTCAAAAAGGAGTTTGTCCCCAAGAAGAGTGAGACTTGGCATGTCAGGTCAAGGTGGTGTAGGACATAACCTTTTGTGGACAGGAAGCCTGTGCTTGGGTGTACAAACCCCATGCTGGCAGTGACAGAGTTTAAGGGGAGCATGACAACCCAATTAGCCCAATCTGTGTCACCTGCAGGGGAGACAGGTCATTAAGGACTAGACCCAGCTGGGGAGAACCAGACTGGGTGTTTCCTGTAAATGTAGGGCAAGAGAGAGGTGACCCCAGAGAGAGGTAGTTGGGGAGTTTGTGTTCTTTGGGAAAGGAACCACAGAGGGAGTTTGGAAGGAAGGAGTTTGTACCCTGGGACTCTCTCTGAATGGAGAAGGCAGCTGGGGAGAAGGAGACTTCAGAAGCAGGCCTGGGAGAAGAGACACTCCAGGAGAGAGGCCCTAAGGGTCAGCAGCTCGAGAGGAGCCAGGCGTCAAGGGAGAAAGCTCTGTAACAGAGGAAGGAAGAACTCTGCAGAGACTGGGAGAGGGGGAAAGAGACTGCAGAGAATTGCATCTGGAGAGGGCAGAAGAGATTTTGTTCCCTTGAGTTTAGACACCCTGTGTCACAGAATAACAGTAACATTGGCCCTTTAATGGTACGTCTACACAGCAATTAATCACCCATGGCTGGCCTGGATCACTTGGGTCGGGCTCAGGTAGCAGGGCTGTAAAACTGCAGTATAAATGTTCAGGATCAGACTGGTGCCTGAGCTCTAGGATCCTGTGAGGGGAGAGGGCCCCAGAGCCCAGGCTCCAGCCTGAGCCCAAATGTCTACAGAGTGATTTTATTATTATTTTTAGCCCTGCAGCCCGATCATCGTGAGTCCAAACCTGCTGACCCGGGCCAGCTGCAGCCAGGCCCCGGGTCATTTATTTGAGTGTAGACATACCCTTAGAGGGAAGAGGCCAATGTGCCTATGACTGGTCAATTTAGGCTTGAGAGGGCACCTGGCCCTAGAGGGAAGGAGACCTGGAGAGTCTGAGCCTGAGAAGAGTCAGATGCAGGAGGTGGTGTGGTGAGAGCTGCCTCAGACTCGGAGGCAGGGAACAGCAAGGAAGAGCTGGCAGGAGCTTCTTGGGAGAGAGCTTCAGGAGATCCAGTAGAGAAAGCTGAGTTCCTATAGGATCTGTAACAGGAGTGGTGGAGAGAACTGACACAAGCTAGGGACCCCTGTTGAGTAGAAGGCTTGGGCAGTGGCCTGAAGAGGATCCGGCTTGCTCAGAAGAGCTGAACCCAGAAGCAAGAAAGCTGTTGTGGGTGCCCCTGAGCAGGGATAGAACTCACAGGCAGGCAGGTCTGGAGGAGTAAAGCACTGCAGGAGTGGGGAACCCTCTCGATGAAGAAGTGAGTGAAAGGCAGCAAGAAATGGGTCACTCTCCGATAGGGATGGCTGGAGAGTGAGGCCCTTGATCGGGGGCAAATGGTAACAAAGTGCTGCTGCTATTGACTTTTGGGTGGGTGCTGTGAAGGTGATCTCCATGGAGAGAGGAATGGGAAAATCCCCCTGTATCTTTGTATGTTTATTACAGAAATTGGAGAATGGTTTGACCTACAAGATTTTAGGGTATTACTGCACTGGCGTATGTGAATAAATTTATGCTCAGGGGCAGGCTTTGTATTGGACACTGAAGGACTATGCCCCTCTTATGGATGAAAGGAAGCGAAAATTGAGGCAGGTGCCTCTGCCGGAAGCTGGTGGGTGTCCCAGGCAGGGCTGACCTATCACACTCTGTGGTTCTCTTTCTGTGACCTGGCCAGAGGGCCATGTCACTGCCCAGATCACTGAGTCTGGAGGGGATAGTGAAGCAGAGGGACTGCAATGCTGAGTCTTGCCATGAGGAAACACTTCAGGACAGTGAGTCTGACAGAACCACACATTAGGACTGATCCTGCAGATCTTGCTGAGGCAGTTCTGCCTTAGGAAGTGCCATATCAGATCAACAGGTGGGCAGCCATCACCATAGTCCCTGAGCACCTCAAAATCTTCAGTGTATTTATCCTCACCACACCCCTTTGAGGTAGGGAAGTGCTATTATCCCCATTTTATAGATGGGGGAACTGAGTCTGAGAGACTAAATGATGCCCAAAGTCACAAGTTTTAGCTTAATACTCTTTCTGACAGAGGCCAGTACAAAATACTTCAGAAGAAGGTGCAGAAGACCCTGTAATGGACAATTATGGGAAAACCTGCCAATAGAGGAAAGTGTCTGCCCAACTTCCATCACCCAGTTTTTTACTTTTTTGTACGGAAAAGGTTTTATATTCCTTTTGTTTATTTATTTATTTATTTTTAAATCTTGGATGTTATCCATATACATATCTAGTTAAGTTCTTGACCTCACTAGCATCTTATGGCAGTGAATTCAACTGGTTAATTATTCATTGTGTATCTCCCCAATATCCACAGTGGTGAGGACTGATGCATTATTGAGTTCTTCTTCTTCAATGTCCTTGTCCTCCTCAACCGCTGTCTTGACTCCTGTGGAGTCGAGCAGGCTTAACCATTTTGTCACAGACTTCTTGTTTCTTCACTACCTGAATTATTTCTTGTCTGTTTTTATGTCTTTGGCTGTTTTGCTCTTCAAATACTCTGTCTTCCTAATTTTCATGAGCTGCCTTAGTTTATGCTCTTTTTCCACTGGCTTCACTTGAGTTGGATTTCTACCTTCTGTGGATACCTATTTGGCTCAAATAATCTGTTGATAATTCAGTGATGCAGAGTTCAATAACAAGCAAAGATTTCTCTGCTGATGTATTTACTAAATACGATGCATGGTTTTCATAATTGGATTGGCATTAAAAGTCTAAAACAGATCAGTGATGTCAATAGGATCAGCCAGAGGAAATAAACCAAAATGCCTCAGCTCTTAAAATATTTACCAGAAGAATATAGTACATACAAGTCTACTAGACCATTGTTGTAAACTAGAACTAAGTACTGCAACCACATATCCCCATTGTACTGAGCTTTCCCAGCCCACCACTCAACTGTGGACATACTTTGATATATAATTATGATCTAATTTCCTAGGTTTCAATTTCGTAGGGCTATTCATGAGTGTGTTGTCTTCATTCTATAGTAATGTGCTTTGGAAGTAACAGTGACTTAATGTTTATATATGACACTTTAAATCACATGCTGTTTTGCTTCCAATAAGGCTTGCTTTTGTTATATACTATAAAAGGTATTGTTTTTTTAAAATAAGGATGGGTACAAATTACAGAACAACAGAAACAAAAGAAAAAGTGTTAAAACCACCTATTTATACATATTGCCTCCAACAAAATAGGCTTCTTCAAGGAAGCCTTAGACTGTTTTAAAAAAATCTACTGAACAGTAACCTATATAACTCTCAACATGCATACCACTCACACAAGCCATTGTGTGATTTTTATCATTAACACCCTTTATCACTGCCTCCATGAATCTGATGCTTCCTCCTGTTTTTAATCTTAATTTTGTTGTAAGGTCTTCTGGGTGCAGACTCTAAGGGCTGGTCTACACTTAGTCCGGACTTCGGACTAAGGTACGCAAATTCAGCTACGTTAATAACGTAGCTGAATTCGAAGTACCTTACTCCGGACTTACCGCGGTCCAGACGCGGCCGGAAGTCTCCCCCCGTCGACGCCGCGTACTCCTCTCGGCGAGCTGGAGTACCGGCGTCGATTGTGAGCACTTCCGGGATCGATCCGGGATCGATTTATCGCGTCTTAACCAGACGCGATAAATCGATCCCAGAACATCGATGGCGTGCCTCCGGACCAGCCGGTAAGTGAAGACTAGGCCTTAGGCCAGCTCGCCGAGAGGAGTACGCGGCGTCGACGGGGGGAGACTTCCNAAATTGCTGACTTTCTCATTTTTACCACATAATTATAAAATAAATCAATTGGAATATAAATATTGTACTTGTATATCAGTGTATAGTCTACAGAGCAGTAGAAACACGTCATTGTCTGTATGAAATTTTAGTTTGCATTGACTTCACTAGTGCTTTTTACGTAGCCTGTTGTAAAACTAGGTAAATATTTAGGTGAGTTGATATACCCCCTGGAAGGCCTCTGCATACCCCTGGTTGAGAACCACTGCCCGAGAGGCAGGAGAGTCCAGTGGTTTGAATGCAGGGCTGGGAGCCTGGGATGCCTGAGTCCTCTTCCCACCTTTGCCACTGATTCATCTTAACATTACTTTGCACTTTACACATTTTGGGACAGATCCTTAGCTAGTGCAAATCAGTATGGTTTCATTACGTCAAAGTAGCTATGCTGACTTACGCCAGCTGAGGATCTGCTCAGAATCCCAAGCCTTCATCAGCACAAGACTTGGTGCGTGGCTAAGAGGAGAGGTGTTCTGGAGTCTCCATGTCTGCGGAGGACTTGACTTGTGGGAGTTTTCCTAGGTAGCATCCAAGAGAGAGATTATGGATATGGGATGGGCAGAAGGTAACAGAAACTTCTTCTGGAAGTGCAGAGGGAAGAAGTCAGGGTAGAATTGTAATAAATTAAATAGGCAAAGGGTACATTTTTAAATGTTTTAAATAAATAGAAGTTTAAAAAATAGATTGATGGGCAGAAGCTGAAATAGGCAAATGATATGCAAATAGACAAAGCTGGGAAGGGTAAACTAAACTAAAAAAGTGTAAATGGTTCAAAGCCATCCAGTTGTGCATGATGCTTATTTATGTAACCAAGTGATCTTATTACGGTCACCCCCCCCCTTCCTCCTTTCTTCTTGTTTGTTGCATTTATTTGTGTCTTATCTTAAATTAGATTGTAAGCTCTTTGGGGCACAAACCATGACTTCACATGGGCATGTGTAGCACATAGCACTGATGCCCCACTCCTGTTTCTGAAACTTTGCACGCTACTGTAATGCAAACCAAATAATCTGACAATAGGAATAGAAGTCAAGAACCTGACTTCTCCCATCCCATTAAGGAACTTATCATACCTTCCCACGTTTCTTTCCGGAAGCCATGAAGTCAATTTCTCCTGTACAGTATGGCAATTCCCTTCTGAATGCTTCTTCTTTGTCATTACTGCAAAGTTTGGCTTCTGTGTCTTCCATTGGAGCAGTGGTATGATAATTAGTGCAGATGGATTCTCTGAAATAATGGAGCACTTAAAGATGAGAGTTCAAAAATATTCAGGTTAGATTGGGAAAATTGCAAAATTTGCCAAAGTTAATAAATAACAATTACTCTTCATTCAGAGTGTTCATATGTATTCCCCTATTTTACCCTTTAGCACAAGAAGTCAATTATTTTTTTGTTGAGGTCCAAATTTCTTGGTGAAGATCCAGACCAGAGAATATAATTAAAAAATTAATAACAAGAATTATAATAAGTAAATAAAAAGATTTTAGGGTCTGTTCAAAAGCATCTGGCTGTCTGGATTTGGCCCGCGGTCCACCTATTGACTACCCCTGCTTCAGCATTTTGTCTTAATATTAATATGTTATAGTAGTAGCATAATGTTATATTACAGCCAAGACTGGAGTCCCATTTGCTAAGTGGTGTGAGGGCTGCCTCCTACTGTGCATAGATACAGCAGAATTTAGGACCCAAGTAGACGAGACAAAGGAAGTACTATTATACTCCTCTTGCAGAGAGGGAGCCAAAGCACAAAGATTTGAAGTGAGTTGCCCAAGGTCACATGGGAAATCTACGGCAGAGCCAGGAATTGAACCAAGGTCTCTCAAGCTGAAAAGAGGGGCCTTGGCATGAAACAACAGCTGTGGTCGTGGCAGCAACTAGCAATGTTTGTGTTGCAACTTCTTGGTGTTGTCATTCCATTGTGCTACCCAGATGCTACATTGTTGTGTTGTGTATCAACCCAAAATAACACAGTTGATGCTTTTTTGTATTGGCCTGAAGCTATTTCTGGGGCAGTTCAGCCCTAGCTGTTCATGGGAATGACTCACTGATTGCATGTGTCCCATTTTCAGTGTGTGAGACTTGCATGGTCTGTAGTTGTCGGGCACAACATAAAAGTCCCACGCTCCCATCCATACGAGGATGTAGATATGCATCTGCAGAAGAGGGAAAGCCCACCAAGACAACATGCCTCCAACGTTGCAGAAACTCACCTATAACTAAAATCCATGTGAAGTTCCTCATGCGTTGACCTGTGTGAACCTAATGGAACTGTGCTATGTGTTGGGGTTTAAACCAGCAATTCAGTCAGTGCAATCTGTTTGTCATGTGTCTGCTACTCTCCCACAGACTGGCTAAAGATGATAGATTATCAATCGTGCTAGGGTTGAAAAAAGCAAAACCACCCTACACCTGTATGGAAATTGTGTCTGAGGGTACATCTACACTACAGCGGGGAGTCGATTTAAGATACGCAAATTCAGCTACGTGAATAGCGTAGCTGAATTCGACGTATTACAGCCGACTTACCCCGTTGTGAGGACGGCGGCAAAATCGACTTCTGCCGCTTTTTGTCGGCGGCGCTTACTACCACCTCCGCTGGTGGAGTTAGAGCGCCGATTCGGGGATCGATTGTCGCGTCCCGACGGGACGCGATAAATCGATCCCCGAGAGGTCGATTTCTACCCGCCGATTCAGGCGGGTAGTATAGACCAGGCCCAAGTGTATCCCTCAAATACCTAAGCACGCCTCAACCTGCCCTCCCTTTTTGTATTGTCATCCCCTTGGAAGTTTGTTTGTGAATGAGCATTTTCCTCACAACTGCTGCTTATTCCAATGAAACACTTGTCAGCCCATCTGTGAGTGACTTCAAGAAACAAGCATTAACACATTCAGTTATTAAAAGTGAATGTGCCCAAATCTTGTCCATATATCCACGACAAAAATAAATAACCTCCCCACTGCTTTTAACTAGATTTTGCCAGAGTTCACAAGCCCCAAAAACTGACTGAAAAATCCAGGTCTCCTTTTTTTTTATGGAATATGAATAATTTTTTTTTACTAAACAGATGTTTCCACATTCTTCGTCCTTTTAAAAAAAAAAAAAAAAAAAAAAGAGGTCTGTTCCAGCAAGTCGGGACTTATGAGTGCCTCTAGAATAACAGGCTAGAGTGGTTAGGGAGTAAAAGTCCTGTAAATGAACCGATTCTGTTTCAAGGATCAAAACACAAACAATAATGAGTTTCTTAAAATGATATTTCAGTGATCCACTGGGGGAAGATGGCATGTAGGCATGCTGTCCTCCTCTTCAAGTCCCCTGCACAGCCTGCATGATGTCTATTTCTCTGCTCTCTCCTTTTACATCCCCTCTTTCTATTCTCTCTGCCTTTAGTAACTGTCCCTTCCTTGTGCAGCCAGCTCGCACCCTTGACTTCTAAACAGCTTTGCAACCCTTCCTTCATACAGATTGCCACGCTTTACCTTCTCTGTGAAGTCCCTCATCCCACACAGTGAAGTGTTTGCTGATCCATAGCTCATTTTTAAAAAGCATGGGACCTACAAGTTATATACTCTCCTTCACTCTTCAGTCCTGCTGCTTTTGGCCACTTTTCAAACTTTCTCCCTCATCTGTATGTTATCTGTTTAGATGATGAGATTTTTGGAGCATGGGCCTTGTCTTCATGCCCGTCTGTCAAGCTCCTAGCACTCTGTTGGCTCTAGACAAATAACAAATAATCTCCGTAACTGATTGCCAGACAAATAATGGTAACATTCAGGCTATATAATGAATTAACAGGAAAGAGTTGTGGATGGGGGAGGCATATGAGAAGAACTATGTCTGACCACATGCATCTGGATTTCTTTCAAGTGTGGAAGTGTCTGGATCTGAGAGTTTTGATTCAGGTCCATCACTACCTGTGAAGTTATAAAAGTCCCATTGTAGACTAATTACATTTACCTCAAATAATGGGATTTCAGATTCACTCCCTTTCTTAGATCATCATCATATTACAACCAAACTCACGTTTTATTTGTTAAGTCCACTTTATCATTGGAGATGCTGCTCTCTCTTCCAATAGCTTCCAGAATAGTGTCCTCAAAAAGAATACATTTGGTTTAGAATACTCTGTAATTTGCTTTTAGCAATTATCCTTTTACAATGGAATTTATTCACTGAACAAAAGGTTCTGATGAGAATACAGGTTTGAACTAATGTGAATTTAAGGCCCCGTTCACTATGGCCCCGGGCAGTAATTGATACCTGTGCAAAGTACTACCAAATCAGAAAGGGTAATGTGTAACATTGATTTTGCACTGGTGTAAATGACTGCACAGGGTATTGGTAGATTGGGCCCAACAAATTTTATATAAAAGAGGAAGTAAAACTTGATTATGAGAAATGCTGTTATTAAAAGTTCACCTACAACCCTTTACCCACGGACAAATTTTTACTAGTGTCCATAGTAGATGCAGTCCAGGAAGTAAGGCAGGATATAGCCCCAAGGCTAGATGGCAATCTGTTAATCAAAAGTATCTCATAGAATATCAGGGTTGGAAGGGACCTCAGGAGGTCATCTTGTCCAACCCCCTGCTCAAAGCAGGACCAATCCCCAACTAAATCATTCCAGCCAGGGCTTTGTCAAGCCTGACCTTAAAAACCTCCTAAGGAAGGAGATTCCACCACCTCCCTAGGCAATCCATTCCAGTGCTTCACCACCCTCCTAGTGAAAAAGTTTTTCCTAAACAATCCCAGTTCCCTCAGCCTCTCCTCATAACTCATTTGCTCCAGCTCCCTAATAATTTTTGTTGCCCTCCGCTGGACTCTTTCCAATTTTTCCACATCCTTCTTGTAGTGTGGGGCCCAAAACTGGACACAGTACTCCAGATGAGGCCTCACCAATGTCGAATAGAGGGGAATGATCACGTCCCTCGATCTGCTGGCAATGCCCCTACTTATATAGCCCAAAATGCCGTTAGCCCTCTTGGCAACAAGGGTACACTGTTGACTCATATCCAGCTTCTCATCCACTGTAACCCCTAGGTCCTTTGCTGCAGAACTGCTGCCTAGCCATTTGGTCCCTAGTCTGTAGCAGTGCATGGAATTCTTCCATCCTAAATGCAGGACTCTGCACTTGTCTTTCTTGAACCTCATCAGATTTCTTTTGGCACAATCCTCTAATTTGTCTAGGTCCGTCTGTATCCTATCCCTACCCTCCAGCGTATCTACCACTCCTCCCAGTTTAGTGGCATCTGCAAACTTGCTGAGGGTGCAGTCCACCCCATCCTCCAGATCATTAATGAAGATATTGAACAAACCCGGCCCCAGGACCGATCCTTGGGTTACTCCGCTTGATATCAGCTGCCAACTAGACATGGACCCATTGATCACTACCCATTGAGCCCGACAATCTAGCTTTCTATCCACCTTATAGTCCATTCATCCAGCCCATACTTCTTTAACTTGCTGGCAAGAATATTGTGGGAGACTGTATCAAAAGCTTTGCTAAAGTCAATGAATAACATGTCCACTGCTTTCCCCTTATCCACAGAGCCAGTTATCTCATCATAGAAGGCAATTAGGTTAGTCAGGCATGACTTGCCCTTGGTGAATTCATGCTGACTCTTCCTGATCACTTCCCTCTCCTCTAAGTGCTTCAGAATTGATTCCTTGAGGTTCCTGCTCCATGGTTTTTCCAGGGACTGAGGTGAGGCTGACTGGCCTGTAGTTTCCCGGATCCTCCTCCTTCCCTTTTTTTTAAAGATGGGCACTAGCCTTTTTCCAGTCATCTGGGACCTCCCCTGATTGCCATGAGTTTTCAAAGATAATGGCCAATGGCTCTGCAATCACATCTGCCAACTCCTTAACACCCTCGGATGCAGCGCATCCAGCCCCATGGACTTGTGCTCATCCATTTTTTTTTTCTCCACAGAGGGCTGGTCCCATGCTGTGTTGCCCAGTGCAGTAGTCTGGGAGCTGACCTTGTTCGTGAAGACAGAGGCAAAAAAAGCATTGAGTACATTTCTTTTTTTTTTTTCCCCACATCCTCTGACACTAGTTTGCCTCTTTTATTCAGTAAGGGGCCCATGCTTTCCTTGACTTTCCTCTTGTTATTAACATACCTGAAGAAACCCTTCTTGTTACTCTTAACATCTCTTGCTGTACTTTGTTTTATCTGTTATATTTTATGGCGGTGTAGTAAGACTCCTGCTTGGGCTCATCTTGAAAGTTTGACTCTGAATTCAAACTTGACCAAAGTTTGGGGATATTTCAATGTGGAGGGTTGGTTTGGACCTTAGAGATGGGCCTGCATCACAAATTTCAGGTCTGGAACCAGCTCCAAATTTATCCAAAGTCTGGGCATGTTCTAGCCAGATTTTGTTTTCAGGACAAAGATGCTCAGATGGTGAGAGGTATACTTTCTGGGTATCCATTGATTAACTCTATTAACAACTTCAGGTTATATACAGAAGTTTTTGTCTGGCATTTGGATAGTTATTTTTACAGATACAATCCCCTAGACTGACACTAATTCTGTGACCCTACATCTGACCTGCTCTTCTGGAGACTAGATAGGCAACAGTGGGGCAATAATAAAGCACCTTCATGCAATGATCAAGACGTGGGGGCTTCAATCACTGGCCTGGTTTGTGATAATACTGGATCCAATGTTAGTAATAAACAGTACAGCTGCCCAGCAGATAGGGTTGTGATCCAGGAAGGCATGCCTGCATTATACAAAGCAGGAAAGCTGGTTCTGACAGCAGAGTGGCAAAACATCAACCCTGAAATTGGGCACAATTCAAGATGGCATCCATGCAAGCACCTCCTACAGTCATATATATAGAGTGGGCAATCGGATTAGATGAGACATTGAGCTATTCTGGTATGGAATTTCTTAGTTTCCTGTGCATCTTGTCCAGGTGATATTACAGATAATTCCAACAGATGGCACTGCATTTCTTAGTAAGAACTGACTCTAATTCCAGTGTTTACTTATTCCCCTTGTATCTATTCTCTAATCACCCAGAAATAAATAGTCAATTGGACTCTTAATATGGTTGTACTTAAATGCTGATTCTGTTGCGTGTCTGGCATAGCACTGTAACAAGCAGTAACTGATGAAACTAGTAAATGTTGCTTTTGTATTTAATGCTTTTTGGAGGGGACATTCATAGATTCTAAGGCCAGAAAGGACCATTGTGATCATCTAGACAGATCTCCTATGTAACAGAGGCCATAGAACTTTGACGTTGTAAGGGGTGCTCTCTGCATTCAGCAAAAACATGAAAACAAACTCCATGAAAATAGCGTGACTCGTTTGCCATAAAGATCATATCCAAACGATTTGCAGATATTGCCTTCAAATGCAAATACCAAACACTGGTTTTGTGCCACTACTGTTTTGCATTTGTTGTTCCAGGCAGCTATGGAATGGAATCCTTGTGATTCACAATACAACACAAACAGCCAGATCACTTGCCTCCATTTTCAAAATGGAGATGGGCTTACACTGAAATACCTCCCAGAAGCTAAAGGTTTTCTTCACCTTCCCTAAAGTTTTCTAAACTAGTACAGATTATCTTTATTTTAATGCTTCTGCTATCATGGTCAGCTATCACTGTGCTGAGCTAGAACACAACATTGTTCTTTTAAGGGCCTGCTTTTTATTTGAAACTATGTACTGCAATGGGACTGTAGCAGGTATTCAACATAGAGCAGCACATGAGTTGCATTTTCCCCTAGGTATTTAATATGCTAGGCAGCAATGAAGAGGATAAACAAAAATAAATTCTATTATTTCCTCCTGGATTGGTCAGTGTTTGTTCTTTACAAAACAAACCTTGCATTGACAATGTATTGACTAATGATCTATTACAATTAATTGTAATTTCATTGGGCTCCTCTTGTTCTTGGATCTTCTTGAAATGCTCCCCTTTGAAGTCAGTGGAAAGACTCTCATTGGTTTCAATAGGCATTGGATCCAGCCCTAAAACTGCACTGGACTCCAAGTGCATCATGTTGGGCCAGATCTTCACATGGTATAAGTCAGCATATTCGATAGAAGTCAGCTGAGCTCTGTTGATTTACATCAATTGAGGATGTGGTCCATTATTTGATTGTAAGCAGAACTGATTGGAAAAACCTGGGGGGAAATAGGTTGCCTTTTTCCCCCTCTAACATTTTAATGAAAATTTCATTGTAAAATCAAACTTTCAGAAAATTTCAATGAGTTCTAATTCTGAGCGTTTCCACTCTCCGTGAGGCCAACAGATGCCCAAACCTAAACAAAAATAACTGATTTTAAAAGGTGAGCAGTGGAGGGGGGGGAAGGGGAAAGTGAAATGAGACTTTCCCACCAACGTGTGTGTGTGTGTGTGTGTGTGTGTGTGTATGTGTGTTTAAAACCAGCCAACCCAAACACAATGTATTTGACAGTCTTACTTTAGGTATGGATCAGGTCTAGATAAATAAATCTTTTTATAACTTTACTATCTATATAAAAGATAGGTGGTATTAATATTAGTGGGTCAAAT
The DNA here is from genome assembly GCF_013100865.1 of Trachemys scripta elegans. Classification (NCBI taxonomy): domain Eukaryota; kingdom Metazoa; phylum Chordata; order Testudines; family Emydidae; genus Trachemys; species Trachemys scripta. The sequence continues at coordinate 105,694,421 of NC_048301.1, read as the reverse complement.
CCTGACCTGGATGCTTACATTGTCTTTAATTTCCAATGTCCATGGAAAGAATGTGACTGACTATACTGTAACCGAAACACAGTAACCCAGAAAACTATTTCAAACTAGCCTAGCAAGTTAATACTATTTAAAAATAGAATACAATTGTCAGTGCCACCTACACATAAATCAACATCATTTATACCTAGTGATGGCCTAAGTCTGAATGATTCACTGTGTGATCCAGTCTCATGAGTCACTATCTCTGTGAAGTAGTCTTTTAAAGGCATGCTGTCAGGACTGGGCCATTATAAAATTGGGGCCTGTAATACCATGGCCTAATACTATAGCACCATTTGTTACCACCCAGACTGCCAGTCCTGAACTAAGACTAACCTGTGTTGGGGGCTTCCACGTTGTGACTGGTCCCTACCACAGCTGACACTGAAGCTCAGACAGGACCCAAATTAGATCTGTCTTGGTCCAAGCAAACTGTTGGCCGGAACCATGTTTCTGAATGGCACCAATGGCTGGTGTAGACAAGGCCCAGCCATGTTATGGAATAATTTACAATGTCATGTGATACCAGAAGTACTACCAGCACACCCAGCATACCTGAGCTATAGCACACTTTTAGGTGTCATTATAATGTATTTGTGTGTAGGTAGGGCCAGATTGTTATATAATGGTATATACAATCATATAATAGTTTAAGCCAGCTGGATTTACTGGTAGAACCCAGGCTGTCACAGGATTGTGTAAGCCATTTCCTAATATGGGTTAAGACGGTGCCCATTTACGCCCTGATTCAGCACAGCACTTATGTATATGCTTGTTGAACTAAGGCCTAAATCCAGGTGGAAAGGGGTCCCATTCCCACACGGAAAAGGGGTAGGAAGTGGGGAGGATTCAAGTGCACTTTCCACTCCTATTCTAGAATCATAGAAATGTAAGGATGGAAGACATCTCAAGAGGTCATCCAGTCCATTGTCCTGTGCTGAGGCAGGATTAAGTATATCTAGACCATCCCTAATAGGTATTTGTATAACCTGTTCTTAAAAACCTCCAAGGACAAAGATGATATAACCTTCCTAGGTAACATGTTCCAGTGCTTAACTATCCTTATAATTAGAAGCCTAATATCCAACCTAAAACTCCATTGCTTCATACTAAACTGATTATTTCCTGTCATACCTTAGGTGGACATGGAAAACAACTGATCACCTTTTACATGCTTGAAGACTATTACCATGCCCCCTCCAGTCATCTTCTCTCTAAACTAAATACGCCCAATTCCTTCCACCTTTCCTCAGAGCCCATGTTTTCTAAACCTCTTATTTTTGTTGCTCTTCTCTGGACTCTTCTCAATTTGTTAACATCTTTCTTGAAGTGTGGTGTCCAAAACTGGACAGAGTACTCTAGCTGAGGCCTCACCAGTTCTGAGTAGAGTGGAACAATTAGCTCCCATGTCTTACGTGTGACATTCATGTTAACGCATCCCAGGATGACATTTGCCGCCTTGGCAACAGCATCACACTGACTCACCATTCAGTTTGTGAGCCGCTATAACCCCCAGATCATTTTCAGCAGGACTACTGCCTGGCCTGTTGTTCCCCATTTTGTATATGTCCACTTCCTGCAGAAGGTGCTCCACGCAAGGTGAGGTGGGGAGTCAGCATCCTTCCCCTGCTGGCATCATTGGGATTCCCTAGGCATCAGACTGCAATAGCTTTCCCAGAGAGCCCACTTCATACTGGGGATCCTCCTCTGAAGAGGGCCCTAGGAGTAGGCCCTAGATAGAACAGCTCCATTGGAGCCATAGGGAGCTGGCAGTTGGGGAGGGGTGTGGATCCTGGGACTCCAGAGCTGGTGCAGAGGCTTGGGCCTGAATGTAGATGGTTCTGACCTCCTGCAA